>NC_045164.1:27193069-27200569 GCF_900700415.2 Clupea harengus | reverse complement strand
AAACATACTTCAAGCTAATGTTAGTCCACACACACACACACACACACACACACACACACCCTCTTGAGAGCATCCTCGCTGTGAAGGCTCGGAGCTACACAGATGCTCTGATTGACCCACTCTCAACGGGAAGGCCCAATTAGAGGCGTATTCTGAACTCCTCCACAGCTGAGTGGACTAAACGGACGAGCCCAGAACAAGAGCACACGAGTGAGCCAACCTTATGGCTACAACAGAGCCATGCCGTGTGTGTGTGTGTGTGTGTGTGTGTGTGTGTGTGTGTGTGTGTGTGTGTGTGTGTGTGTGTGTGTGTGTGTGTGTGTGTAGTGTGTGTCTGACGTGCTCCTCCACACAATCAGCACACTTCAGAGCCATGCCGTGTGTGTGTGTGTGTGTGGTGTGTGTGTGTGTGTGTGTGTGTGTGTATGTGTGTGTGTGTGTGTGTGTGTGGTGTGCTCCTCCACACGATCAGTACACTTCAGAGCCATGCCGTGTGTGTGTGTGTGTGTATGTGTGTGTGTGTGTGTGTGTGTGTGTGTGTGACGTGCTCCTCCACACGATCAGCACACTTCAGAGCCATGCCGTGTGTGTGTGTGTGTGTGTGTGTGTGTGTGACGTGCTCCTCCACACGATCAGTACACTTCAGAGACATGACGTGTGTGAGTGTGTGTGTGTGTGTGTGTGTGTGTGTGTGTGACGTGCTTCCTCCACACGATCAGCACACTCCAGAGCCATGCCGTGTGTGTGTGTGTGTGTGTGTGTGTGTGTGGTGTGCTCCTCCACACGATCAGTACACTTCAGAGACATGACGTGTGTGAGTGTGTGTGTGTGTGTGTGTGTGTGTGTGTGTGTGTGTGTGTGTGTGTGTGTGTGTGACGTGCTCCTCCACACGATCAGCACACTCCAGAGCCATGCCGTGTGTGTGTGTGTGTGTGTGTGTGTGTGATGTGCTCCTCCACACGATCAGTACACTTCAGAGACATGACGTGTGTGAGTGTGTGTGTGTGTGTGTGTGTGTGTGTGTGTGTGTGTGTGTGTGTGTGTGTGTGTGTGTGTGTGTGACGTGCTCCTCCACACGATCAGCACACTCCAGAGGGTTCCCAACCACAGAGCAGCTTCACACGGAAAGGACAATGAGATGGAGGTAGAAAAGAAGGGAATAGAAACAGTGGAAAAAAAGGTAAATAAATTAAAAAAAAAAGAAAAGATGAAAAGATTAAAAAAGTAGATGAGGATAGAAATGGTGAATGTGATGTGGAGGAGTTCTTCCACCTTCCATGATGGCGTTATGTGTTTCTGGAGGAGGAGGAGGAGGAGGAGGAGGAGGAGGAGGAGGAGAAGGCCAGGGTGTTATGAAAGAGTCTTCTGGCGTCAGCCGGCAGGCCTGCGACAATAGCAAAGGAAGGAAGGAAGGACCCGCTCCGTCTCTTTCTTTCTCTCTCCCTCTCCCTTCCGCCCACACAGGCCCCCCCACACACACACACACACACACACACACACACACACACACACACGCGCACCCACGCACACACACACACGCGCACACACGCGCACACACGCACACACACGCACACACACGGGCGCCCAGTGCTTACCTTTCCATCATACCTCTTCACGATGAACTGATCCAGCCCCAGATCTGAAAGAGAAAGAGGACAGACAGAGAGAGAGAGAGAGAAAGGAGTGGGATGGAGGGATGGAGGGGGAGAGAGAGAGAAAGGAGGGGGATGGAGGGATGGAGGGGGAGAGAGAGAGAAAGGAGGGGATGGAGGGATGGAGGGGGAGAGAGAGAGAAAGGAGGGGGATGGAGGGATGGAGGGGGAGAGAGAGAGAAAGGAGGGGGATGGAGGGATGGAGGGGGAGAGAGAGAGAAAGGAGGGGGATGGAGGGATGGGGGGATGGGGGGATGGGGGGGGAGAAGAGAGAAGGACAGGAGACACATTAGAAAACAGTCCTACTGCAAAGGTACAAAAGGTACTCATACTATAAAACAAATCTTGCATGTGTCATCCATGTGAAGCTTCATGTGTTTGTATCCTTCTCTACGGGGCCATATGTGTGTGTGGATGTGTGTGTGGATGTGTGTGGATGGGTGGGGGGGGTTGGAGGGCGTCATTACTGTAACTCTGGTGATCACCGACACGCCGCCATGATGATGAATAACGGCCATTAAGCAGCCATTTCCATTTCCCAGCGTTTTTCAAATAAACGTCAACATCGCTCGAACCGTGATTCATTCCCCCTATTTATCAAGGCTTCGGGTCTCCCACGGGATACGGGACGGGACGGGACGGGACGGGACGGGACGGGACGCGCCAGGGCTGGAGCGGAGAGGTGGCCCCCCCGAGGCAGAGCACAAGAGCACGCCTTCAGGGCACAGGGCACAAGAGCGCAGCTGGGCTGCCACTGACTGATGGTGGTGTCGACTGTCGAGCGGATTATGAAGCGACTGTACAGAAGCATCTGTTGTTCGAGGTGAGCACTGTGGGATAGCCTGTGCAGGAGAGCACTGTGGGATAGCCTGTGTAACCAAGGGGTGTGGTCTTAAAGTAGCGATGTTCGTGGTGAAGAGGATGTGTGTGTTCGTGGTGAAGAGGATGTGTGTGTTCGTGGTGAAGAGGATGTGTGTGTGTGTGGTGAAGAGGCTGTGTGTGTTCGTGGTGAAGAGGATGTGTGTGTGGTGAAGAGGATGTGTGTGTTCGTGGTGAAGAGGATGTGTTCGTGGTGAAGAGGATGTGTTCGTGGTGAAGAGGATGTGTGTGTTCGTGGTGAAGAGGATGTGTGTGTTCGTGGTGAAGAGGATGTGTGTGTGTGTGTGTGTGTGTGTGTGTGTGTGTGTTCGTGGTGAAGACGATGTGTGTGTTCGTGGTGAAGAGGATGTGTGTGTGGTGAAGAGGATGTGTTCGTGGTGAAGAGGATGTGTTCGGGGTGAAGAGGATGTGTGTGTGTGTGGTGAAGAGGATGTGTGTGTGTGTGGTGAAGAGGATGTGTTCGGGGTGAAGAGGATGTGTGTGTGTGTGGTGAAGAGATTGTGTGTGTGTTCGTGGTGAAGAGGCATTAATTTCAGAATCAATTGGCTTCACGTGTGACCTGTGTTTATTGACGTGAGCAGAATTGACTTCTCATCTTTGGGTCATGTCTGCAGAGCACAGCACTCACTCACACAGTGGGCACAGTACCCCTCACACAGTGGGCACAGCGGCTCTCACACAGTGGGCACAGCAGCTCTCACACAGTGGGCACAGCAGCACTCACACAGTGGGCACAGCAGCTCTCACACAGTGGGCACAGCAGCTCTCACACAGTGGGCACAGCAGCACTCACACAGTGGGCACAGCAGCTCTCACACAGTGGGCACAGCAGCTCTCACACAGTGGGCACAGCAGCTCTCACACAGTGGGCACAGCAGCACTCACACAGTGGGCACAGCAGCTCTCACACAGTGGGCACAGCAGCTCTCACACAGTGGGCACAGCAGCACTCACACAGTGGGCACAGCAGCTCTCACACAGTGGGCACAGCAACTCTCACCCACCGCCACATGGTTGGGCTCTGCCACGTCCTGCCATGAACCCAGAGCACACCCCTCACACAGTAGGCACAGCACTCACAGTGGGCACAGCAGGTCTCACCCACCACATGGTTGGGGCTCTGCCACGTCCTGCCACCCAGGGCACAGCAGCACTCACACAGTGGGCACAGCGGCTCTCACACAGTGGGCACAGCAGCTCTCACCCGCCCGCCACATGGTTGGGCTGTGCCACGTCCTGTCATGAAACCCAGAGCACGCCACTCACACAGTGGGCACAGCATCTCTCACCCGCCCGCCACATGGTTGGGCTGTGCCACGTCCTGCCACGAAACCCAGAGCACGCCACTCACACAGTGGGCACAGCATCTCACCCGCCCGCCACATGGTTGGGCTGTGCCACGTCCTGTCATGAAACCAATCAAGTATGGAGCACGACACCTTGCTGTGGATGATGCCATGTATGCATCCCTCTTCTCCTCCATTCTATCGCTCACACACTTTTAACACAAGCTTGGACTCCGACTCAGGCACTTCCTGTCTGGCTTTGACATTACACACACACACACACACACACACCGAGTTTGGACCTGCGCACAAGGACATCACACATCAAGCTCACACACAATGACGTCACACATCAAACTCACACACAATGACGTCACACATCAAGCTCACACACATGCAACTCCAACATCTTACGGCTGTCAGAGTTAAGAGCGTGGTCTAAGATATGCTTCCATTGACGTTCTCCTTAAAGCTCCCTCCATGGGCAGGCCCAGGGCAAAAGAACCCTAAATGAATGAAATGTGCAAATATCTTTATGGAGTTTCACTGAATGTCATTGAGCCCAGTGGATAGCAGTCTAGTCTACTACGGTACGGGCCCTGCGGGGGCGAGGTACTTTGTGAGGGATACGAGAAGCAGATTGATTGATGGAGGACATCCCTCCTCCTCCTCCGCCCGAGAGATGATGCAGACTAGGGCTGAACGATTTGGGAAAATAATCTAATTGCGATTTTTCCCCAAAATATTGCGATTGCGATTTAATATGCGATTTTTTTTATTTTATCCTAATTTTTTCCCCAACAAATCTTAATGAATGATTTAAATATGACCAACACAATATTAGATACATATAGTGTAAAATATTATTTCCCACATTTTAAATTTTTATTTAACTGCTCATTACAGAATCAAGAACAACAAATCGGTGGCTTTGCCACTGTGCATTTAAGTAATTTAAACAAAGTCATTGTAAGAATAAACACAAGGCATGCACTTTTTAAACACTGTGTGCAAAATGTACCATCTTAAGAAAAAAAAATAATAATAAATAATTTTGTAATTTTTTTTTTTAGACCACGTTTTTAATCGCGAACGTTGCGGTTAGAAAATCGCGTTCTATCATATCGCGATTAAATCGCAAATGCAATTAATCGTTCAGCCCTAATGCAGACACTTTAACCTCACAGCTCATGGCCAACGAGGTCACCACGAGGTCAAAAGGCAAAAGTTCAACCTACTGCATGTCAATAAAACACACTGACCTATGCGCCTGTTATTTCAGCGGGGGGGGGGGGAATAAAACACACTGACCTATGCGCCTGTTATTTCAGCAGGGGGGGGGGGGGGGGTCACTTGGACAGGGGGGTCTGACAGCCATTGAAATGCAGGTTGGCCAGCGCCATCAGCCCCACACACTATTCCCAGCAGGAAAAAACAAGAATGCCAGACAATAAGGGCTGCCACCGCTGCTGCCACCACTGCCACCGCTGCCGCCGCCTTCCTGTGACTGTGTTTGGGCACTGATGCCACCGCTGCCGCTGCCTTCCTGTGACTGTGTTTGGGCACTGATGCCACCGCTGCTGTCTTCCTGTGACTGTGTTTGGGCACTGATGCCACCGCTGCTGTCTTCCTGTGACTGTGTTTGGGCACTGATGCCACCGCTGCTGTCTTCCTGTGACTGTGTTTGGGCACTGATGCCACCGCTGCCGCTGCCTTCCTGTGACTGTGTTTGGGCACTGATGCCACCGCTGCTGTCTTCCTGTGACTGTGTTTGGGCACTGATGCCACCGCTGCCGCTGCCTTCCTGTGACTGTGTTTGGGCACTGATGCCACCGCTGCTGTCTTCCTGTGACTGTGTTTGGGCACTGATGCCATTTCAGGTCCATCTGGAGCCCGGCCTGCCACTGCTTCAATTCCACCCGCAGATGAAACTATTTGGATTCCATTAGGGTTTCGGCGGGGGTGTGTGTGTGTGTGTGTGTGTGTGTGTGTGTGTGTGTGTGTGTGTGTGTGCCGAGGGCTCCCGAGTAATGAAGTCTCACACCTGCCCCCCCTCCACACAGGTGAGCCGGTCAGATCCTACACACACCACACACACCAGCTGTCTGCCCCCATCGCACCTCGCACCTCCCCCTCCCCCACAACATCACCTCTGTCCTGCGTCAGAGGGCTGCAGTGACGGAGAGGATGAGCATCCATTCATACAGTCACTGATAAGACCATCCGTTCATACAGTCACTGATAAGACCATCCGTTCATACAGTCACTGATAAGACCATCCGTTCATGCGGTCACTGATAAGACCATCCGTTCATACAGTCACTGATAAGACCATCCGTTCATCCAGTCACTGATAAGACCATCCGTTCATACAGTCACTGATAAGACCATCCGTTCGGAGTCACCACTGGATCCTATTGGTCACTGATAAGACCATCCGTTCGGAGTCACCGCTGGATCCTATTGGTCACTGATAAGACCATCCGTTCGGAGTCACCGCTGGATCTGGCCTATTGGTCACTGATAAGACCATCCGTTTGGAGTTACCACTGGATCCTATTGGTCACTGATAAGACCATCCGTTCGGAGTCACCGCTGGATCCTATTGGTCACTGATAAGACCATCCGTTCGGAGTCACCGCTGGATCTGGCCTATTGGTCACTGATAAGACCATCCGTTCGGAGTCACCACTGGATCTGGCCTATTGGTCACTGATAAGACCATCCGTTCGGAGTCACCACTGGATCTGGCCTATTGGTCATCCGCTCGGAGTCACCACTGGATCTGGCCTATTGGTCACTGATAAGACCATTCGCTCGGAGTCACCACTGGATCTGGCCTATTGGTCATCCGCTCGGAGTCACCACTGGATCTGGCCTATTGGTCAGCGCTGCCAACACCACTATGGAGGAAGCCGGTTACCGATCACTGGTTGCTGTGAAGAACAGGCTTGTAAGGCTTGAAAATGTGCGCCATCATCCAAACGAAGACATCAACCATCTCTAATCAAAAGACTGATCACTTATTCATTGTCTGGTTGGGGCGATGCAAGTCACTCATCTAGGGGGAGGCACACAGGGATAGAAACCATTTCATTTGGTCGGGTCCCGGGATGGGACGGGACGGGATGGGATGGGATGGAGACTGGGATGGGATGGATGAGATGGCGTTCCCTCTCTCACAATTCCCCTGTAATGTCATCTATGTGTCTCTCGGTCTCGGTCTCGGGACCGGGCCATGATTTGGCGGGGGGGGGGGGGGGGGGGGGGGGGGTGCTGGAGCGGGCCATCATTTGGCGGGGGGGGAGGGGGGGGGGGTCGCTTATTGATTTGGAAACGCCGCTTCAGCATGTGATCCAACACTGCCACTGTGCCGAGGATTCACTATTTCATTTCCTCACAGTAGGCTACACACACCAAGTACCATGTGTCCGGTCTACAGTACCAGTGTCCGGTCCACAGTAGGCTACACACACCAAGGACCATGTGTCCGGTCTACAGTACCAGTGTCCGGTCCACAGTAGGCTACACACACCAAGGACCATGTGTCCGGTCCACAGTCACACAGCTGGCTAGTGGAAGATTCTGGTTCTTTGGATTGAGACTGATTATATGATTGAAGGTATTTAAGGTATTTTGTGGAAAACACAGAACATATTTACGTTTACTGTTTTTTAAACAGC
>NC_045164.1:27185569-27188069 GCF_900700415.2 Clupea harengus | reverse complement strand
TTCCTGTATGCTTGGGAGCACTTCCTGTATGCTTCAACACTGGAGGCTTCAGACAGCATCTTTGGGAGGCCTCATATTTTTAAAAGTCTCACTAAAGGAGAAGTCTTGCACACGCACAAGCCAGTATTATTCAGGGGACCAAATAAGAGGGATCCAGGGCAGAGGAATCAATAGTCATTTCAATGTAAATTGCCTCTTGGTATGAGTTAAACCCTTGGAGATGCCACCCACCCATCACACCCCCCCCCCCCACACACACACACACACACACAACCCAACCGCCCCAGGCCAGATCACTGGTGAGCATGGTTGATGGGGCAGTCTCATCTCAGGGATGCGCAGACTCCACGTTGATACTTGGACAATCTCTATTCTATTTATCGGATTCATTTTCTTGTCATTTAACGAAATCCATAGGAGGGTGTCTTCCACTGGCAAACATCCAAACGCTAAATGCTAGGCCTAGTCACACACACACACATAAATATCGAATACACACACAAACAGACAAACACCAAAGTGTGCACGCAAACAACCACAGAAACACACTGATATATACTCATAATACCCAGAAACACACTGATATATACTCATAATACCCAGAAACACACTGATATATACCCATAATATTTACAGAAATCAACAAATGTACTGCAAGGCGATTAAGCACCCTGACTGGCTTGGGTTATTTACACACTGTTCTCTTCCATGACTGCTCTACAGCATTTTCTTTCTTTCTTTCTCCCTCCCTCTCTTTCTCTCTCTTTTTCTCTCTCCTTAAATTCCTTCCTTCCTCCCGCCCTCCCGCTCTCTCTCTTTTTTCCTCCGCCTCCATGCTTCAGCACGTCTTGCTGCAACAGCTTGCTCACTGCAGAGGCGTACAATCTGTGTGTGTGTGTGTGTGTGTGTGTGTGTGTGTGTGTGTGTGTGTGTGTGTGTGTGTGTGTGTGTTTGACAGAGAGAGAGAGAGAAAGAGAGTGAGAGACTATAGTCATGAATTTCTATGCATGCATGCTATGACAGAGGGGTAGAGGTGGCAAAAAGACTGATAGAGGGGGAAAAGGGGGGATGACACTGAGGGACAGAGAGAACGACAGGAAACAGAGAGAACACTGAGGGACAGAGAGAACGACAGGAAACAGAGAGAACACTGAGGGACAGAGAGAACGACAGGAAACAGAGAGAACATTGAGGGACAGAGAGAACGACAGGAAACAGAGAGAACACTGAGGGACAGAGAGAACACTGAGGGACAGAGAGAACGACAGGAAACAGAGAGAACACTGAGGGACAGAGAGAACGACAGGAAACAGAGAGAACATTGAGGGACAGAGAGAACGACAGGAAACAGAGAGAACACTGAGGGACAGAGAGAACACTGAGGGACAGAGAGAACGACAGGAAACAGCCAGACACTCTGAACTGGACAAGAAGGCCAAACGCAGAAACCTGTCAGCTGAACAAGATGAGACATGCGTGTCAGTCTGGCCTATAGAGAGTATACACTTCTCAAAGCTGAAGCTTGTCATTCTGTCTTCGTATGTGTGTGTGTGTGCATGCATGTATATATGTGACAGAGTGTGTGTGTGTGATATATATATGTATATATTTGACAGAGTGAGAGAGAGCGAGAGATAGCTAGATAGTGAGAGTGAGAGTGAGAGCGAGAGTGAGAGTGAGAGTGAGAGTGAGAGTGAGAGTGAGAGTGAGAGAGAGAGAGAGAGAGAGAGAGAGAGAGAGAGAGAGAGAGAGTGTGTGTGTTTGTGAAAGAAAGGGAAAGGTGTTTAAGGTGCATGAGTGTGTGAAACGGGCTCCCTGGCTGGCTAGGGCAGCAGATTGATGGCAGGGCCAGGCAGGTTTGTCATCTCCCTCAGCCTGACGACGTCTCCCCAGATTAACAGCTTATTGATCCAGGCACCTCAGCCTCCCTCCCAATAGAGCTACAATCACCTCACCCACACACACACACACACACACACACACACACACGCACACACGCACGCACACAAGCACACACACAAACACGCACGCACACGCAAGCACACACACGCACACACTCACGCACACAAAACCACAACCTGTCTCTGCCAATGAAGCTGCAATCAGCCTCCAACCTCACACACACACATAAACAGAGACATCTGCATTATTTGAGGGTATTCAACCTAATTCACTGAAGTAACACAAGGGCCCTTGAGACTGGCTTCGGAATTCTGCGTCCGTGTACAGAGCGGAATAACGGGATGAGTTCTCGTGCGGCAGCCTTCCCCATATAAGGACCGACTCCTGGCTTTCGGCTGTCGGGGGATCCAAAGACCGATCGCTGAAACATCCCAGTCCCGTGTCCCGTGTCCTTATGAGGGAGTGCAGAGGCCACAAGCCAATACGATCTCTGGATTTTCATGTCATAAACAAACAGTGTCAAAACATTGGTGCTGCAACAACAAATCTGTTTGTGTGTGGTCATACACCAGAGATACAAGCACACACGCGCGCACAC
>NC_045164.1:27172849-27180349 GCF_900700415.2 Clupea harengus | reverse complement strand
GCAGCTCTCACACAGTGGGCACAGCAGCTCTCACACAGTGGGCACAGCAGCACTCACACAGTGGGCACAGCAGCTCTCACACAGTGGGCACAGCAGCTCTCACACAGTGGGCACAGCAGCTCTCACACAGTGGGCACAGCAGCACTCACACAGTGGGCACAGCAGCTCTCACACAGTGGGCACAGCAGCTCTCACACAGTGGGCACAGCAGCTCTCACACAGTGGGCACAGCAGCACTCACACAGTGGGCACAGCAGCTCTCACACAGTGGGCACAGCAACTCTCACCCACCGCCACATGGTTGGGCTCTGCCACGTCCTGCCATGAAACCCAGAGCACACCCCTCACACAGTAGGCACAGCACTCACAGTGGGCACAGCAGGTCTCACCCACCACATGGTTGGGGCTCTGCCACGTCCTGCCACCCAGGGCACAGCAGCACTCACACAGTGGGCACAGCGGCTCTCACACAGTGGGCACAGCAGCTCTCACCCGCCCGCCACATGGTTGGGCTGTGCCACGTCCTGTCATGAAACCCAGAGCACGCCACTCACACAGTGGGCACAGCATCTCTCACCCGCCCGCCACATGGTTGGGCTGTGCCACGTCCTGCCACGAAACCCAGAGCACGCCACTCACACAGTGGGCACAGCATCTCTCACCCGCCCGCCACATGGTTGGGCTGTGCCACGTCCTGTCATGAAACCCAGAGCACGCCACTCACACAGTGGGCACAGCATCTCTCACCCGCCCGCCACATGGTTGGGCTGTGCCACGTCCTGCCATGAAACCCAGAGCACGCCACTCACACAGTGGGCACAGCATCTCTCACCCGCCCGCCACACGGTTGGGCTGTGCCACGTCCTGCCACGAAACCAATCAAGTATGGAGCACGACACCTGGCTGTGGATGATGCAATGTATGCATCCCTCTTCCCCTCCATTCTATCACTCACACACTTTTAACACAAGCTTGGACTCCGACTCAGGCACTTCCTGTCTGGCTTTGACATTACACACACACACACACACACACACACACACACACACACACACACACACACACACACACACACACACACACACACACACACAGAGTTTGGACCTGCGCACAAGGACATCACACATCAAGCTCACACACAATGACGTCACACATCAAACTCACACACAATGACGTCACACATCAAGCTCACACACATGCAACTCCAACATCTTACGGCTGTCAGAGTTAAGAGCGTGGTCTAAAATACGCTTTTTGATTGACGTTCTCCTTAAAGCTCCCTCCGTGGGCAGGCCCAGGGCAAAAGAACCCTAAATGAATGAAATGTGCAAATATCTTTATGGAGTTTCACTGAATGTCATTGAGCCCAGTGGATAGCAGTCTAGTCTACTAGGGTGCGTGTGTGTGTGTGTGTGTGTGTGTGTGGTGTTATATGTGTGTGTGTGTGTGATGTTATGTGTGTGTGTGTGTGTGTGTGTGTGTGTGTGTGGTGTTATATGTGTGTGTGTGTGTGATGTTATATGTGTGTGTGTGTGTGTGTGTGTGTGTGTGGTGTTATATGTGTGTGTGTGTGTGTGTGGTGTTATATGTGTGTGTGTGAGTGGTGTTATATGTGTGTGTGTGTGTGTGTGTGTGTGTGTGTGTGTGTGTGTGTGTGTGTGGTGTTATATGTGTGTGTGTGTGTGTGTGTGTGGTGTTATATGTGTGTGTGTGTGTGGTGTTATATAACGCCCTCCTAACGGGCCTGCCGGCTTGCGTGGTGAAACCACTACAGATGATCCAGAACGCGGCGGCGCGTCTGGTGTTCAACCAACCGAAAAGGGCACACGTCACCCCGCTACTCATTGAGCTCCACTGGCTGCCGGTAGCTGCTCACATTAAGTTCAAGTCACTTATGCTTGCCTACAGAGTGCTTGCTGGTTCTGCTCCCACCTACCTAAATGCTCTTGTAAGGGCAAATGTTACACCCAGGACGCTGCGCTCGTCTAGTGAGCGTCGTTTGGCACTGCCGTCTGTGCAAGCACGGCAATCCAGACTATTCTCATTTGTAGTTCCACGTTGGTGGAACGAACTGCCTAGCACTACCAGAGCAGGGGCGTCCCTCTCTACCTTCAAGAAGCTTTTGAAGACCCAACTCTTCAGAGAGCACCTCCCTTCCTAACTGGCACCTTGACTAGCGCTTAACTTGCACTTCAGCAGTTACATTCCTGCACTTCTTTTTCCTCTTTTCTAGTTGTTGTTTTTCTAATTCTCATGTAAAGTAGTATTTATTGTTACACCATGCTTTTTTATTGCTCTTAGCTTGACTGTTCTCTCCCTTGTACGTCGCTTTGGACAAAAGCGTCTGCTAAATGACTAAAGGTAAATGTAAAATGTAAATGTAAATATGTGTGTGTGTGTGTGTGTGTGTGTGGATAGCAGTCTAGTCTACTACGGTGCGGGGGCGAGGTCCTTTGTGAGGGATACGAGAAGCAGATTGATTGATGGAGGACATCCCTCCTCCTCCTCCTCCTCCGCCCGAGAGATGATGCAGACACTCTAACGCCACAGCTCCTGGCCAACGGGGTCACCACGAGGTCAAAAGGCAAAAGTTCAACCTACTTACTGCATGTCAATAAAACACACTGACCTATGCGCCTGTTATTTCAGCAGGGGGGGGGAATAAAACACACTGACCTATGCGCCTGTTATTTCAGCAGGGGGGGGGGGAATAAAACACACTGACCTATGAGCCTGTTATTTCAGCAGGGGGGGGGTCACTTGGACAGGGGGGTCTGACAGCCATTGAAATGCAGGTTGGCCAGCGCCATCAGCCCCACACACTATTCCCAGCAGGAAAAAACAAGAATGCCAGACAATAAGGGCTGCGACCGCTGCCACCGCTGCCCCCGCTGCCGCCGCCTTCCTGTGACTGTGTTTGGGCACTGATGGCATGTCAGGTCCATCTGGAGCCCGTCCTGCCACTGCTTCAATTCCACCCGCAGATGAAACTATTTGGATTCCATTAGGGTTGCGGAGGGGGTGTGTGTGTGTGTGTGTGTGTGTGCCGAGGGCTCCCGAGTAATGAAGTCACACACCTGCCCCCCTCCACACAGGTGAGCCGGTCAGATCCTACACACACCACACACACACACACACCACACACACCAGCTGTCTGCCCCCATCGCACCTCGCACCTCCCCCTCCCCCACAACATCACCTCTGTCCTGCGTCAGAGGGCTGCAGTGACGGAGAGGATGAGCATCCATTCATACAGTCACTGATAAGACCATCCGTTCATCCAGTCACTGATAAGACCATCCGTTCATCCAGTCACTGATAAGACCATCCGTTCATCCAGTCACTGATAAGACCATCCGTTCATGCGGTCACTGATAAGACCATCCGTTCATACAGTCACTGATAAGACCATCCGTTCATCCAGTCACTGATAAGACCATCCGTTCATGCGGTCACTGATAAGACCATCCGTTCATACAGTCACTGATAAGACCATCCGTTCATGCGGTCACTGATAAGACCATCCGTTCATACGGTCACTGATAAGACCATCCGTTCATACAGTCACTGATAAGACCATCCGTTCGGAGTCACCACTGGATCCTATTGGTCACTGATAAGACCATCCGTTCGGAGTCACCGCTGGATCCTATTGGTCACTGATAAGACCATCCGTTCGGAGTCACCGCTGGATCCTATTGGTCACTGATAAGACCATCCGTTCATCCAGTCACTGATAAGACCATCCGTTCATCCAGTCACTGATAAGACCATCCGTTCATGCGGTCACTGATAAGACCATCCGTTCATACAGTCACTGATAAGACCATCCGTTCATCCAGTCACTGATAAGACCATCCGTTCATGCGGTCACTGATAAGACCATCCGTTCATACAGTCACTGATAAGACCATCCGTTCATGCGGTCACTGATAAGACCATCCGTTCATACGGTCACTGATAAGACCATCCGTTCATACAGTCACTGATAAGACCATCCGTTCGGAGTCACCACTGGATCCTATTGGTCACTGATAAGACCATCCGTTCGGAGTCACCGCTGGATCCTATTGGTCACTGATAAGACCATCCGTTCGGAGTCACCGCTGGATCCTATTGGTCACTGATAAGACCATCCGTTCGGAGTCACCGCTGGATCTGGCCTATTGGTCACTGATAAGACCATCCGCTCGGAGTCACCACTGGATCTGGCCTATTGGTCATCCGCTCGGAGTCACCGCTGGATCTGGCCTATTGGTCAGCGCTGCCAACACCACTATGGAGGAAGCCGGTTACCGATCACTGGTTGCTGTGAAGAACAGGCTTGTAAGGCTTGAAAATGTGCGCCATCATCCAAACGAAGACATCAACCATCTCTAATCAAAAGACTGATCACTTATTCATTGTCTGGTTGGGGCGATGCAAGTCACTCATCTAGGGGGAGGCACACAGGGATAGAAACCATTTCATTTGGTCGGGTCCCGGGATGGGACGGGACGGGATGGGATGGGATGGAGACTGGGATGGGATGGATGAGATGGCGTTCCCTCTCTCACAATTCCCCTGTAATGTCATCTATGTGTCTCTCGGTCTCGGTCTTGTTTTTTTCTCTGTGTGTCTCTCTCTCTCTCTCTCTCTCTCTGTCTCTCTCTGTCTCTCTCTGTCTCTCTCTGTCTCTCTCTGTCTCTCTCTGTCTCTCTGTGTCTCTCTGTGTCTCTCTCTGTCTCTCTCTGTGTCTCTCTGTGTCTCTCTGTCTCTGTCTCTGTGTCTCTCTGTCTCTCTGTCTCTCTGTCTCTCTCTGTCTCTCTGTGTCTCTCTCTGTCTCTCTGTGTCTCTCTGTGTCTCTCTGTGTCTGTCTCTCTGTCTCTCTCTGTCTCTGTGTCTCTCTGTGTCTCTCTCTGTCTCTGTGTCTCTCTGTGTCTCTCTGTCTCTGTCTCTCTCTGTCTCTCTCTGTCTCTCTCTGTCTCTCTGTGTCTCTCTGTGTCTCTCTGTGTCTCTCTGTGTCTCTCTGTGTCTCTCTGTCTCTCTGTGTCTCTGTGTCTCTGTGTCTCTGTGTCTCTGTGTCTCTGTCTCTGTGTGTCTCTCTGTGTCTCTCTGTGTCTCTCTGTGTCTCTCTGTGTCTCTCTGTGTCTCTCTGTCTCTCTGTGTCTCTGTGTCTCTGCGTCTCTGCGTCTCTGCGTCTCTGCGTCTCTGTGTCTCTGTGTCTCTGTGTCTCTGCGTCTCTCCGTCTCTCCATCTCTCTCGCTCTCCATCTCTCTCGCTCTCGCCCTCTCTGTTCTTTCACTCCCACACACTCCCTTTGTGTCCAGCTGCGTGCGATCGGGCTTCAATAGTGAGCGAGCGCAAATGGCTCGCTGGGACTGAAAAGAGGGGAAAAAAAGAAAGATAATAGAGGAGGTGGATGAAATACTTTACAAATCCCAGCGAGGGGGTGGGCGAGGGGGTGGGCGAGGGTGTGGGTGAGGGGGTGGGCGAGGGGGTGGGCGAGGGGTGGGTGAGGGGATGGGTGAGGGGATGGGTGAGGGGGTGTGTGAGGGCGTGGGTGAGGGCGTGGGTGAGGCGGTGGGTGGTGGGTAGAGGGGGAGGGTGAGGGGGTGGGTGGTGGGTAGAGGGGCCAAGGGTTGACGCAGAAAGGACGCCTCACTCTATGCTCATATTTGCCGAAGCAGAGCGTGGGGGGGGAGGGGGGGGGGGGGGGGGGGGGGGGGGGGGGGGGGGGGGGGGGGTTAGGGCACATTTAAGAGCTGCCGTTGCACTAAAGAGCCCCAATTAACAGACAGGCAGTTGTAAAGAGCTCCATATGGTCCTTACAGCAGCCCTGATGGGTCCTGTCTCTCCTCACAGTGCTGCCTGCAAACGTAGAAGCAGTAGGGGGGGGGGGGGGGGGGGGGGGGGGGACTGTGCCTCTCCGGGCTGGGCGTGTGTGTATCCCCTGAAGTTCATCACAGGATGATGAAGGCTATCTCCCTCAGACCAATCACATCAATGGAAGTGTGGGGGAGTGCTGGACCGGGCCATGATTTGGCGCCGGGGGGGGGGGGGGGGGGTCGCTTATTGATTTTTGGAAACGCCACTTCAGCATGTGATCCAACACTGCCACTGTGCCGCGGATTCACTATTTAATTTCCTCGCACCAAGTACCATGTGTCCGGTCCACAGTAGGCTACACACACCAAGTACCATGTGTCCGGTCCACAGTACCAATGTGTCCGGTCCACAGTCACACAGGTGGCTAGTGGAAGATTCTGGTTCTTTGGATGGAGACTGATTATACGATTGAAGGTATTGAAGGTATTTTGTGGAGAACACAGAACATATTTACGTTCTTGCTCAGTGTTTTTTAAACAGCTTGGCGCTCCAGAGCCTTTGTAAATCTCTGGATATTGTCATTCATTCAGATGTAGCTTCTGTAGGCAAAGCCCTATGGGAGAACAGCGTAGGGGGGGAAGCAGCGGCAGTGGTTAACCTCACCCTGGAGCGCTGACAGCACGCTTTCTCCCGAGAGACGAGGGAATTGGACACAAGAATGGTCTGTTCTGTCCAAGATTGTGCCAGTGCTCTTGTAAATCATACGCTGGGGAGCATGCTAATGCTTGCAAATCAGGGGGAACTAGCAGAGATTGATGTCATGTTATGGAATACGGTGCGGATAAAACCTTGCCAAACTCCAGTGTCACTGTTCAAACTCGTTTGCTCACATACAGATTATATCCTTAGGAGTAAGATTCAGCATCACATATGTTTGAATTATAATTTTTTTTTTTTAATTATTCTGACTTACCTAAACATACCATTTGCCTAACAACAAAAGAACAACGGCGATATTGCATTATTTAGCTCATGTGAACTCACACCACACCACACCGCCCCTCACACTCACACACACTCACACTCACACTGACACACACTCACACACACTCGTCAGCAGTGTTATTCAGGGCTGAGGATCAAATCTCTCACCAGCCCGGGGTCTTTGGACGACAGACAAGATCTCTTAGTCAAAACCGCTAATTAATTTAGCATGCTCGCTATGTCGCAATGTCACCCCCCCCCCCCCCCCCTGTCAACCTCCCTCAACCTCCCTCTTGTCCTCAACTCTTTCCCCTTCCCCATGATGCCGTTGGCCCAGCCATCCAGAGCAGCTTGAACAGACCCAGAGGGGAACATGGCGTGCAGGATAGAGTGTGGCACCTGTCGAAAACCTTCATCCTGACACCCTCTCCCCTCTCCTCTCCTCTCACCCCACCCTCTCCTCTCTAAGCTGAGCAGGGGGGTTTGGAGGGTCGGACATGTCCATGAGGCTTGGCCCAGGTATGCCACGCTCTCATGACAGCTTGGAGAGGGAGGGGGGGAGAGAGAGTGAGGGAGGGAGGGAGAGATAGAGAGAGAAGGAGAGAGAGGGAGAGGGAGAGAGAGAGGGAGAGAGAGAGGGAGGGAGGGCAGGACTGATCAGTTTTCCCCAGCTAGCTGAAAACATAACCTGCCTCACAGCAGTAAATC
>NC_045164.1:27165349-27170349 GCF_900700415.2 Clupea harengus | reverse complement strand
CCAGCTGCAGACTCCATTACATGCCCAAGGAGGGAAGGAGAGAGAGAGGGATGGAGGGAGGGAGGGAGGGATGGAGAGAGAGAGGGATGGAGGGAGGGAGAGAGGGAGAGAGGGAGGGATGGAGGGAGAGACGGAGGGAGGGAGCAACAGCGAGAGAATGTAAAAGACAGAGGTGGATAAGGAGGGCAATTCAGACAGACAGTTATGAGTGCTGAGGAAGCAAAGAGTGTTGGACAGAGGCGAGAGGAGGTGAAAGGAATGTGTGTGTGTGTGTGTGTGTGTGTGTGTGTGTGTGTGTGTGTGTGTGTGTGCGTGTGATGCTGGAGGATACAAGAGCTCCAGAGGAGATTACTCTGACATTTCTCTGCCTGCCTTTCTTTCTGTCTGCCTTTCTGCCTCTCTCTGCCTCTGCCTCTGCCTCTGCCTCTGCCTCTGCCTCTGCCTCTGCCTCTGCCTCTGCCTCTGCCTCCACCCACCCACCCACCCAGCACAGTCAGACCGCAGACGAGGTCGGGCAGAAGAAGCAGAAGAGGACACACCTCCATAATCTGGGGCGCCTCCACCTCCCTAAGGCGCGGCGAGATGATGCAATCTCACAAACATACAAAAACACAAGAGAGAGAGAGAGAGAGAGAGAGAGAGAAAGAGACCTGTCGAGGGCAGGGAACTACACCATTTCTTTTTTTCCATTACAAACACCTCAAACATCAAACAAATATCACACACCCTCCTCACACACACGCAAACATATACACTTTTAACTAGAGTCTCACGCAATAACTTCAGATGCGGTTACAGATATATTACAACTAGCAGTCCTTCTCAAGTGTCTGCTGGGCCGAGGAACTTAGCTTGTCCTGGATTCCCCCTGAAACTGGGATGCAATACAGCCATGCAGAGCACTTCCTGTATGCTTCAACACTCGAGGCTTCAGACAGCATCTTTGGGAGCACTTCCTGTATGCTTGGGAGGACTTCCTGTATGCTTCAACACCTCAGACAGCATCTTTGGGAGCACTTCCTGTATGCTTGGGAGCACTTCCTGTATGCTTGGGAGCACTTCCTGTATGCTTCAACACTGGAGGCCTCAGACAGCATCTTTGGGAGCACTTCCTGTATGCTTGGGAGCACTTCCTGTATGCTTCAACACTGGAGGCCTCAGACAGCATCTTTGGGAGCACTTCCTGTATGCCTCAACACTGGAGGCCTCAGACAGCATCTTTGGGAGCACTTCCTGTATGCTTGGGAGCACTTCCTGTATGCTTCAACACTGGAGGCTTCAGACAGCATCTTCAGGAGCACTTCCTGTATGCTTGGGAGCACTTCCTGTATGCTTGGGAGCACTTCCTGTATGCTTGGGAGCACTTCCTGTATGCCTCAACACTGGAGGCCTCAGACAGCATCTTTGGAAGCACTTCCTGTATGCTTAGGAGCACTTCCTGTATGCCTCAACACTGGAGGCCTCAGACAGCATCTTTGGGAGCACTTCCTGTATGCTTGGGAGCACTTCCTGTATGCTTCAACACTGGAGGCTTCAGACAGCATCTTTGGGAGGCCTCATATTTTTAAAAGTCTCACTAAAGGAGAAGTCTTGCACACGCACAAGCCAGTATTATTCAGGGGACCAAATAAGAGGGATCCAGGGCAGAGGAATCAATAGTCATTTCAATGTAAATTGCCTCTTGGTATGAGTTAAACCCTTGGAGATGCCACCCACCCATCACACACCCCCCCTCCCCCCCCACACACACACACACACACACACACACACACACACACACACACACCACTCAACCCCCCCAGGCCAGATCACTGGTGAGCATGGTTGATGGGGCAGTCTCATCTCATCTCAGGGATGCGCAGACTCCACGTTGATACTTGGACAATCTCTATTCTATTTATCGGATTCATTTTCTTGTCATTTAACTAAATCCATAGGAGGGTGTCTTCCACTGGCAAACATCCAAACGCTAAATGCTAGGCCTAGTCACACACACACACATAAATATTGAATACACACACACAAACAGACAAACACCAAAGTGTGCACGCAAACAACCACAGAAACACACCGATATATAACCATAATACCCAGAAACACACTGATATATACCCATAATACCCAGAAACACACTGATATATACTCATAATACCCAGAAACACACTGATATATACTCATAATACCCAGAAACACACTGATATATACCCATAATACCCAGAAACACACTGATATATACTCATAATACCCAGAAACACACTGATATATACTCATAATACCCAGAAACACACTGATATATACTCATAATACCCAGAAACACACTGATATATACTCATAATACCCAGAAACACACTGATATATACTCATAATACCCAGAAACACACTGATATATACTCATAATACACAGAAACACACTGATATATACCCATAAACACACTGATACCCATAATACCCAGAAACACACTGATATATACCCATAATATTTACAGAAATCAACAAATGTACTGCAAGGCGATTAAGCACCCTGACTGGCTTGGGTTATTTACACACTGTTCTCTTCCATGACTGCTCTACAGCACGTTCTTTCTTTCTTTCTCTCTCTCTCTCTCCCTCCCTCTCTTTCTCTCTCTTTAAATTCCTTCCTTCCTCCCGCCCTCCCGCTCTCTCTCTTTTTTCCTCCGCCCTGCCTCCATGCTTCAGCACGTCTTGCTGCAACAGCCGGCTCACTGCAGAGGCGTACAATCTGTGTGTGTGTGTGTGTGTGTGTGTGTGTGTGTGTGTGTGTGTGTGTGTGTTTGACAGAGAGAGAGAGAGAGTGAGAGACTATAGTCATGAATTTCTATGCATGCATGCTATGACAGAGGGGTAGAGGTGGCAAAAAGACTGATAGAGGGGGAAAATGGGGGATGACACTGAGGGACAGAGAGAACGACAGGAAACAGAGAGAACACTGAGGGACAGAGAGAACGACAGGAAACAGAGAGAACACTGAGGGACAGAGAGAACACTGAGGGACAGAGAGAACGACAGGAAACAGAGAGAACGACAAGAAACAGCCAGAAACTCTGAACTGGACAAGAAGGCCAAACGCAGAAACCTGTCAGCTGAACAAGATGAGACATGTGTGTCAGTCTGGCCTATAGAGAGTATACACTTCTCAAAGCTGAAGCTTGTCATTCTGTGTTCGTATGTGTGTGTGTGTGTGTGTGCATGCATGTATGTATGTGACAGAGTGTGTGTGTGTGATATATATACAGTGCCCTCCACAATTATTGGCACCCCTAGTGAATATGAGCAAAACAGGCTATAAAAAAATATGTCTTTGCTGTTTATCCTCTTGGTCTTTCACTCAAAATATTCACAAAAATCGTACCTTTTCATTGAAGTAAAACTATTGAAAGAAAAAAAAACTGTTGACCTTAAATAAACATTTTTCCCCAAAACATGTGTGCCACAATTATTGGCACCCCTTAATTTAATGTTTTGTGCAGCCTCCCTTTGCCAAGATAACAGCTCTGAGTCTTTTCCTATAATGCGTGATGAGGTTGGTGAACACATGGCACGGGATCTGAGACCATTCCTACATACAGTATCTCTCCAGATCCTTCAGATTCTGAGGTCAACGTTTTTAGACTCGGCTTCAGCTCATCCCACAGATTTTCTATGGGATTTAGGTAGGGGGACTGTGATGGCCATGGCAAAACCTGTATTCTGCGGTCGGTGAACCATTTTTATGTTGATTTTGAGGTGTGCTTCGGATCATTGACCTGCTGGAAGGTCCAACCACAGCCCATTTTAAGCTTACTGGAGGGGGCTGTTAGGTTTTCATTTAATATCTGCTGGTATTTGATGGAGTCCATGATACCATGTATCCTAACAAGATGTCCAGGGCCTTTGGAAGAAAAACAGCCCCACAACATCAAAGATCCGCCACCATACTTCACATTGGGTATGGGGGTCTTTTCTGTATGGCTATCTTTCTGTCTACGCCAAACCCACCTTTGATGTTTGTTGCCAAAAAGCTTTATTTTGGTCTCATCTGACCATATAACTCGCCCCATTGAAAGTCTGACTTACATTTGGCAAACTGTAGGCGCTTTAGTTTGTAGTTGATTGACAGCAGAGGCTTTTTTCTGGCAACCCTCCAAAACAACCTGTGGTGATGTAGGTGGCGTCTGATGGTAGTTTTGGAGACTTTCTGACCCCAAGACTCAACTCACCTCTACAATTCTCCAGCTGTGATCCTTAGAGATTATTTTGCCAGTCGAACCATCCTCCTCACGGTGCGTGGGGTCAATGTACACACACGTCCTCTTCCAGGCTGATTCTTAACATCTCCTGTCGCTTTAAACTTCTTAATTATTTCCATGATAGTGGAAATGGGTATTTTCAACTCTTTAGAGATTTTCTTGTGTCCATTTCTTGATTTGTGCAGCTCCACAACTTTCCGTCGCACATCGTCACTGTGTTCTTGGGTCTTTCCCATAGTGATGAATGACTAATGGAATTTGGCCTGTGTCACCTCATATTTGTACGCCAGTGGAACAGGAAGTCATGGTTGACCTCTTAAGAGTTCCTTATCAAACAGGTGAACTTAAAAATGTAAAACATGACTGGAAATATACTTCAGTTATATTTTAATCATAAGATTTTTCTAGGGTGCCAATAATTGTGGCACACATGTTTTGGGGAAAAATATTTATTTAAGGTCAACAGTTTTTTTTTCGTTCAATAATTTTACTTCAATGAAAAGGTACGATTTTTGTGAATATTTTGAGTGAAAGACCAAGAGGATAAACAGCAAAGACATATTTTTCTATAGCCTGTTTTGCTCATATTCACTAGGGGTGCCAATAATTGTGGAGGGCACTGTATGTATATATTTGACAGAGTGAGAGAGAGAGAGAGATAGCTAGATAGTGAGAGTGAGAGTGAGAGTGAGAGAGAGAGAGAGAGAGAGAGAGAGAGAGTGTGAGAGAGAGAGAGAGAGAGAGAGAGAGAGA
>NC_045164.1:27152849-27157849 GCF_900700415.2 Clupea harengus | reverse complement strand
GCGATTTTTTTTTCCCCCAATATTGCGATTAGGATTTAATATGCAATTTTTTTTATTTCATCCTCTTTTTTTCCCCAACAAAACGTAATGAATGATTTAAATATGACCAACACAATATTAGATACATTTAGTGTCAAATATTCTTTCCCACATTTTACATTTTTATTTAACTGCTCATTACAAATCGGTGGCTTTGCCACTGTGCATTTAAGTCATTTAAACAAAGTCATTGTAAGTATAAACACAAGGCATGCACTTTTTAAACACTGTGTACCATCTTAAGAATTCTTTTTTTTTTTAGACCACGTTGTAATCGCGCACGTTGCGGTTAGAAAATTGCGTTTTATCATATCGTGATTTTATCGCAAATGCAATTAATCGTTCAGCCCTACTGAAGATGGCTGAAGATTTGCAATTTGCAAACCAATACACAAAGGCATCCATCAGTTGGTGTGATGCATGGTTGGCATGAAGACCTGTGGTCCAACTTGGCACAAGCTGTTCACAGATGACTCGATCAACAGGGCCTGTAGGGCGGCTATGACAAACCATCCTTTCAATCTGATGCCATCAACAACAGGTGCCGCTGGCAAATGACTTATGGCTTCGATGAAAGATATAACAGAACTGACTGTGTGGCCAATAGAACCAAACCTCTGTTCTGACATTGATCAGTGGAATAGGCATATTGATCAGGGGAATAGGCATATTGATCCGTGGAATAGGCATATTGATCAGTGGAATAGGCACATCCACGTCCTTCTCTAGTGGTGGCAGTGGGCTTTACCCACTTAAAATATGTATTAATTTAAATACATTTAAATATTATTCGTTATTCTTTCTCTTGCCGTGGATGGTTCTGCGACAAGAGAATTTTAAAAAAGGGTTTGGAAATGCACGGGGCACACAACACAAAATGTCAAAACGCCACCAGTAGGACTTTAATAAGCTCCTAACAACACTGTCAGCCAGGTTAACCTTTTAGCGCGCTGTGATTGAGTTGCGACTGAGCTCCAGCTGCGAGCCCATTACTGCAGACGTCAGACTTCAGGGAGAGAGCAGAGGAGAGAGCAGAGAAGCACATTACTGCAGACGTCAGACTTCAGGGAGAGAGCAGAGGAGAGAGCAGAGGAGAGAGCAGAGGAGAGAGCAGAGGAGAGAGCAGAGGAGAGAGCAGAGGAGCACATTACTGCAGACTTCAGGGAGAGAGCAGAGGAGAGAGCAGAGGAGAGAGCAGAGGAGCACATTACTGCAGACTTCAGGGAGAGAGCAGAGGAGAGAGCAGAGAAGCACATTACTGCAGACGTCAGACTTCAGGGAGAGAGCAGAGGAGAGAGCAGAGGAGAGAGCAGAGGAGAGAGAGCAGAGGAGAGAGCAGAGGAGAGAGAGCAGAGGAGAGAGCAGAGGAGAGAGCAGAGGAGCACATTACTGCAGACGACAGACTTCAGGGAGAGAGCAGAGGAGAGAGCAGAGGAGCACATTACTGCAGACTTCAGGGAGAGAGCAGAGGAGAGAGCAGAGGAGAGAGCAGAGGAGCACATTACTGCAGACTTCAGGGAGAGAGCAGAGGAGAGAGCAGAGAAGCACATTACTGCAGACGTCAGACTTCAGGGAGAGAGCAGAGGAGAGAGCAGAGGAGAGAGCAGAGGAGAGAGAGCAGAGGAGAGAGCAGAGGAGAGAGAGCAGAGGAGAGAGCAGAGGAGAGAGCAGAGGAGCACATTACTGCAGACGACAGACTTCAGGGAGAGAGCAGAGGAGAGAGCAGAGGAGCACCTGTGGCTGGAGCTGTTTGGAACTTTAGGTCCGAGCCAAGAGAGTTCCCGTGTCAGCCAGCACTTGGGTCGGTCCCAGAGAACTCTTCAAAACAGAACTGCTACACGGAATCACTCATGCTGATCATCTCCACAGTGTTATCTGTTGCACTCTTGGTCAATACGTCTGTGGTAAATTGGGTGTTTTTGCACTGCAGTCCAACCTTTTCTGTAGAAAGTTAGTTTTAGGCTTGTTATATTACAGCCCATTTGTTGATCTCAATGCCCTCACCTTGGTCACCATGCTATAGACAATATTTTAGGTGGGAATTCACTTGTCACTTCACTCGACTAGAGCTCAATAGTTTGTTTGCAACCCATCTGCATTTTGTACACTCATTAGGGTTACACAACTGACTGTGAAATAATGAATTTGACCTAACACCCAACCCAAACCAAGCACCATACTGGCTAAACGGACGTAAAAGGTGTTTATAGTTCTACAAGTAAGTAGGTGGCTTAGTGCTACGGACACAACAGAATCCTGGCAATCTATTTATTTACCATCCAAACCTAGCCAGCTGGAAGGTCTTGATTAATTACGTGTATGAGTTGCTGAGCAGGTAATACCTCCCACACACACACACACACACACACACACACCTCCCAACACACCAACACACACACACACACCTCCCAACACACACACACACACCTCCCAACACACCAACACACACACACACACACACACACACACACACACACACACACACACACACACACACACACAGAATCCCACTCTGACCGCCCGGAGCCACACTAGAAGGTGTAAGCAAAGCTCACCTGGGCTTAGGGAACATGTCCACTTAAGGGAAATTAATCTTTTGAAGCACGGAATTTCAGCTGGGTCCGCACGAGCAAGCTGCCTGCTGAGAGCTGAGAGCTGAAACTCCCTGTGCATGAAATGGATTTCTGTCCATTCCAGGACTGTCCACAAATCTGCTCTGACCATCTCATTGGAAACGCAGAGTTTTCCCTCCTCACTGGTAGGCCTGGGAATTCTGGTTTCCTCATCTGGTACGGGCACAATCCCACACCCAGCTTCCCCTCATGACCAGAACAAATCTATCCATAATAACTCTCCTAGTTTGGTGGATTAATAAGGAAAATTAAAAAGCAATGGGGACTTTATTAGAGCTCTTCTGTAACATAACAGTACATTTATATCGAACTGAAACCATGCAGTCGTTATAATATAATATCTCACTTAATATCCTTATGGACACTTTTTCGTTGAAGAGCACTGATATTCACATTTTGGGTGAAACCAAGACAGAAGTGCTAGGCCTATCCTCAGACTGTTATTCTCAACCTCCATCTATGTCAAAATCCTCAATATTTTGTATTTTGTTTTAGCTGTAATAGGAACTATATGCTACAGCCAGGCGAACAAACAAATCTGGCAAATTGGATGCATCACGTTCTAACCTGGATGTGTCCGGCTTTGAACAAGAAATTCAAACAACTAGAAGACGACAACAAGTCCAGGTCAGAGTAATTCACAGCCAATCAGAACCTGGCTGGACATCACAATTGTCCTGATTCTGTGACTTCTAGGCATTCAGGGAATCTTTTCACACTGTGAATTTTGTGTGTTCTGTTAAAAACATACTCTTCATGAAAAGTAACCTCCAGACCTGTTCACAGTGAAGCACAATGCTAAATTTGAGTGTGTGTGTGTGTGTGTGTGTGTGTGTGTGTGTGTGTGTGTGTGTGTGTGTGTGTGTGTGTGTGTGTGTGTGTGTGTGTGTGTGTGTGTGTGTGTGAGAGAGAAAGATAGAGAGTGAGTGTACTCAAAATAGTAAACTTTAATTTCAATCTTGGAGGCGCACAACACAAGGCGAGGCAAATTAATATAGCAAATTTCAGAGAATCAATGTGCTTTACATAAATAAAACAACAATTACAGAACCACAGAGCATAGTCTGAATACAATTATAAATAGAATCCTTTAAAAAAAATCTGAGTTTAATAGAATCTTGAGCTTCACCGTAAACCCAAGATGTCACTTTCCCATCTAGAATGACTACAGGTCTTCTTCCAGAACTAAAGAGCAGTAAGAATTGAGTGCTAAAGTTTTACAGCTCAATCGCAGACAGATGTAAAAAGAGAGATGTTTTTAACCTGGATTTAAAGGTTGCTACATTTGGGGCACATCAAAGATTTTCTAGCAGTTTGTTTGTTCCACCAAACTCTTGATTCTGGCTACATTTCTAAGATGAGAGAATGCTGTTGATTGCTTTGATATGGTTGATGAAGATGAGATCAGAGTCTATTAGAACAGTGGTTCTCAATTTTTTTGTCCCGGGGACCCCATAAAATCCATTTGCCAAGTTTTGCGACCCCCCACACATTTTGTCAGGATATTATAGGTCTAAATTCAGTTTCATCTTGAATGATAAGACTGCTTGCTGATACAATATTAGTTTTCATTATCCACCCTGATGTAGAAAACACCATTTCTGATAGACTATACAGCATGTCAAAGCCTAATATGTTGACGCACAGGGCAGCAAGATCATTTTGCGACCCCCAAAAAACGTTTGGCGACCCCACTTGGGGTCCCGACCCCTAGTTTGAGAACCACTGTATTAGAACACCAAGATTCCAGGCCTGGTCTTTGGTTTTAAGAGCCCAAGATCTAGGTGCGTACTAATACTAACTCTTTTCACTTTCTTGCCAAACACAATAATCTCTGTTTTGTCCTTATTTGATTGTAAAAAACGTTTGGCTCATCTAATTATTTATTTGCTCTTAACATTGACACAGTGAAGCTACTGGTCTGTAGTCATCTGGCGAGAAAGCCAGAGCTATCTGTGTTTCATCTGCATAACTATGGTAATCAGTGTAGAATCTGACCCAAAGGCAGCATAGACTGAACAGAAGAGGTCCGAGGACTGTGGGGAGAAACCCTGGGGGTGTGTGGGATAAGACACACAATATACACAATAAAAGGGAGATTCGTTTATTGTTATTGTCCTGACATTTGCATTGGTCAATCACCTCCAGAAAGTAACTGCACTCAGCAACACCGTATGTGTGCAGAGAAGAAGGAACGAGCTGAAATGACGTTGAAATACTAAAGACGCACTGTCCGTATTCACCAAGGTATCAAAGTAATAAACTGACCAAAAAAGCCACCACTTTTCGTTTCCGTTCTTCATAATATCATTGCTTACTAAGACCACA
>NC_045164.1:27137849-27147849 GCF_900700415.2 Clupea harengus | reverse complement strand
GTTCATCAGGTGCTGACAAACGCCTCAGTGGGCCGCTTCAACCGGAGCTCCTGTCCTCCTGCTTCAGTGTTCCGCATTATGACCTTGACCTATGACCTTGGGCTGTGGGCAATGAGACTGCTGCACCAGGACATAGGCCTTGACCCAACTCTCTCTTTGTCCACCCCCCCGCCCCCGCCCCCTCTCTTATACACACACACACACACACACACACACACACACACACACACACACACACACACACACACTCACACACACACACACACACACACACACACACACAAACACACACACACACACACACACACACACACACAGACACACACACACAACACACACACACACACACCACACACACACACACACACACACACACACAACACCACACACACACACACACACACACACACACACACACACACACACACACAAACACACACACACAAAGACTTCTCTTTCTCTCTCTGTCTCTCTCTCTCTCTCTTTTTTTTCAAACTTTGTAACAGCCAACTATTTTAAGAGTTTTTCAGAATATAAGAAGCGCTTAACTTTGATCCAGGTTCTACAAGTATAGAGGGTATGTCCGCTGCAAAATCGAATTCAGTAAGGATTAACCCAGACAGCAAACTTTGACATTTTTTGCGCTTTGAAATACATGAATCGATACTGCAAAAGATGCCTGGGGCATTTTGAATCGCTAAAGCAGAATGGCCTTTTCCAAAAATGAGTTACTGGAGATTCATAGTGCCGCCTTGGTCCCTCACAGTGTGGGTCACAGTACTTTGGTTGAAAGAGCTGAAAAACTACTCCAGGATGTTGGCCACACTCCTCGACTCAGTGGGGGGAGTGGGGGGCCACGTCTAGGCAACAGGTGCAGAACGAAAACGGGACCGTCTTTTTATAGTCACAAAGATCACGGGGCAGGAATTAACAAATAGCAAATGACCTACCGCTTCTGCTGACTGAAACATGACTACATTGCTGGGAGGTTTACATGCCTCAGCCTGGGACACATACAGTATGTTAGCATGGCACATTATAACTAATAATAACTAGAATAGCTATGGAGAGGTTACATTTTTTAGATAAAGTTACAATTAAGTAGTAAATATGTTAAATACTCATACAATACTTGTATTTGTGATGTATAATGTACAATATTCATTACAACAATAACTTAGAATAGCATGCTTGACTCATCGTAGAGAGCCAGTGGTGGATTCAGGCCTAAGTCATGACAAGCAAATGTGTCAATGCAACTTTGCCACTTTTAACTGGACAGCTAGTTACCAGGAACCAAGTGTCACTTCGTCCAATTCTTCAGACAGCAGCGAATGCACACAGACATCACCTGAGAGATCAGAAGGGGTAGAGGGGGGCCTTTAGCATGGTTCTTGTCCCGGAAATTACCATTTAAATTGCATCACAAAGAAAGCCAAGTACTCATCCTCTGTGTAAACCAGAGACAGACATTGAGGCTAAATTAAAGCATCTTGGTAGTTTTGCAGCTTGGAAGGTTTTATGACGAGGAATATGTGCAGCAAATCATAATTTTATTTAAATAATTATAAATCCCCATACGCTTAAGGGATCATCATTAGAGTTACTGTTTGAGAGTCATGGCAAGGAAACAAAATGCCAAAATCTAACGCAAAGACTAATTTCTAGGCTTATGTGAGCAAATCATTACACCCAGAACACAGAAAAAGACTGGAGGGAGTTCCGTAGGGCCCCACAGATATGGCCTTAAAGATTCTATTATCATTCACGTGAAAAAGCAAAACAGCTGATCGGAACTTCTCTGTTGCGTCATCCGGAACTTTTGGCAGGCTGGAACGTTCTGTCCATGACAGCACCACCAGTACTCTTTAATTTGCCAGTAAATGTAATATAGTAGGCTAAGTGCAAGTCAAGGCCACATAGGAACTGGGCAGCGGGAAACTCTATGTAAAGTGCAAAACAAGAACTATGAGCAATTGTATCATGTGGATGACAGAGACCAACTCATGATAGTAGGCTTCTCTACTCAGTAGTTTGAAGGTCCTTGTAAATAAGAGGTAGTGCTGTTAGAGGTTGTCTTGGCCGATATCAAATATGCAGCATTGTCTGTTGTTATAGCGATAAAGCTCACACTTAGAGGAACATGATCTCAAACATACATTGTTCCCATAGCAGTCACAGATGGTTTGTTTGGCCTCATGTTTAAGGTGTGTCATCTTTCATCTGACCTTTTGTGTTGGGCTCATGTAACAACATTGTTTTGATAGTTGACATGCAGTTGCCATACAAATGGCAAACATGTACATAATTCATTTTAACTTAAAGATTAAACTTAGCAAGTGAAAAAAAGTATAAGTAACACTGAATGGTGCCCTTTAACCGATGTGATCGTTTCCAAACGAGTCCGTAGAATGGTGAGATTAGATTTGTTTTAGGCGTCTGCCTAAGCATCCGTTAGCTTGAATAATGTTTGAAGGACAGGCTAATAATAGAACAGTAATAATATAATGGATTGAACAGCCTTGCTGCCAAGCGGCTGGGGTGACACAGTGACTTGATGACAGACTCCACAGACTTCTGCAGAGGTGACAGCTGTATAGATTTTTTTTTCCATCTTGTGTTGATTCTGGGGACTCTTCAGCACTTGTTTTTAAAATGTGTGACTGTGAGCGTTGGCGAGCATTTGAATCACGCCACAGCTGGACCAACATATGGAAACGACATGATACATCTTACTGCATTAATGTTCATTTAAGAAAATGATAATCAAGTTGACATAGGTCCTATTAATAATTCCAGGTGTTTTACAACCGGAGTGTACATTTCAGATACCAGTCAACTGAAATGCCAAGAGTTCACACCGTTCCCAATCATTGGCTGAACGAAGGATAATTGTCATTATTCAGAAGTTAGGTGTAGTCCCACGATTTACGGCGCTAAGGCGTCTTACTCTCATTGGACAAAGAGTGTAGATACACACCCACCAGGTAACCTGACGTCCAATCAGGTAATCACTTTTATATTTTTCCTTAAAGTAAATGTTTAGGGGCATGCTGGGTTTGAATGTATGTTTGTGTCACCTATCTCGTTCGTCTGCACTGTCCTCGATAGAAAAAAAAAAAAATACTGACTAGGCAGTTTGACAGCTAATGCTAAACGTTTGCTGTCCTGGCGTTTCGCTCCCCTCGGTTTGAAAAGTAGTCGCTGGGTGTCCGGAACTGGTGCAACATCGGCTTTCTCCTTCCGAAGTAACTGGTGGCGTTGGCTTGTGGATGAGACAGTAGCCCAGCCCAGCAGCCCGCCTATTCCCCTCCCTTCCTAGCTCGGTCTCACTAGGTTTGCCTGCAGCATTCGCGTCCTCGGCCAGGTTTTACTTCAGAGATGGCTGCGAAAGTGTGTAGGTCGGTTCTCTTCTTGTCCAGGAGCAGCGGAACGGTGGCAGCCACCTTCCCCGTACTTGGTGTCTCCTCACAACGGCATCGCCAGCACACAAGATCGGTGAGTAGCCTACTTGAAGCATGTATTGTACGGAGGTGGTGGGCAAGGGAGGAGGCAAAAGACTGGATGGGATCTCGGTATTGAAAAGAGTAGCCTGGACGGGAAATGGGCTTGCTAAGGAAGTAGGCTATAGCTGGCTCCCTTTTCGATGTGTCTTACTGCCTTGTACTGACTGCGGCAGACGACTCGTTTAGGTAGATTACTTCCTAGCACTTTTTGTCAGAGCTGTTACTGTTGCCCTCATGCTACGGTTAGGCGAATATTGAACTAACATGGGATACTGTCTGCCGATAGACACCCCTTCTTGACATTAGATTTGATAGTTCACTTGTGTGATAGCGTGAGTGTCTTATGGTTGCAGAGGGAGGCTTTTATGTTTGTCCTCTAACTTCAACAAGGTTTTGATTTTGACGTTCGCCTAATGGTATATCGTAACCTTGAATGCAACAGTGCTTTACCACCTCAAACGGTAACGGATTTAAATAGGTTGGTGTTAAACCAACGGTGTTTCGTGTGGTAAAAGGGTTAACCAGAGTGGGACTGTCATTTAGGTACAGTGTCTATTAGCTATTGACCCCTGCTTTTACTCCTTAATCGATGAAACCGAACGCCCCATAGCTTACTCCCTCCCATTTCTTTTTCCTGTAGCTTGGCCGACCAGCAGTGTGATTCTGCAGTGTGTGTGTATGTGTGTGTGTACTAGTGAGTGCGTGAGAGAGAGAGAGAGCGAGAGAGAGAGAGTGAGTGAATATGACAGTGCGGCTTAGGAACTCCAGTCTGAGGAGCGGCGCGCGCCTCCATATCCACGGTCGTGAAAATAAGCCTGAGTAGACAACTACACAGAACGACATGTAAACGTCAGGGCGGGCGCATTCCTACTCCACATTTCGATAATGTCATACTCTCTTCTAACCCCTCCCTCTCTGCGGGTGTTTCCCCCTCCACCGGGGGAGCTCCTGGATTTGCCTTCGCGAAACTCCCCTGCTTGGAGAAACTCCCGAGTATGCGCACCGCACCGCACCGCGCAGCGTAGTCGTGAGCGTGACGTCCCGAGACACTGTAGCAGAAATGTAATTGTGTTTGCCAGACCCTGTCGATAGCTCCACGGAGCAATAGCCTAATGACTCCCCCTTCCGTGTGCGTCCCAGGCCACTGCAGTAGACCTGACTGCCGTCGTTTACTACTACGGTGGTGGTGGCAGAAAAGAAGGGATTGGCGAGGAAAAACAAGTACAGTGCAAGTCGATGCAGCACAGCATTTGCAGTTTCACTTGATAGTGGGGAATGCTGATGTGTTGTGGTGGAAGGGGATGGTGGTAAGGGTTGAATCCACTGTGGGGAGCAATGCTAGGGGTGTCCCGTGTTGTGGAATGATATACTAATTGCTTAACCCAGATGTAGTCTGTAGATGTATCTGTCTAATGCGGTCTCCACTTAAAGGGATGCCTGCATGCCTTCTTTCCATCCCTCTGGATTATACATTGAGCGGGGACACCTTGGGGAGGAGCTTTCTCCCGCACTTTTCAAGTACATTTGACACCTTCAGGATTTTCCTCCTACCTCCTATTTGGCGTGTAACACAGGCTCATCGCCTGCTGACACTTCGTCATGACGGTGTTCTGCTTGAACATCCACTGATCCACGATTCCGATAATTGAATTTGGATATCTGCGGATACCGATACCAGAGCTCTTTTTTTTCTTGAATATTATTATTATTATTATTATTATTGTTGTTGTTGTTGGTGGTATTATGTGAAAGTGTACATGAGCCTGTAGTAAACTACACAGCACTTGTTATGAAAAGAGCAATTTAAATGCAATTTAAAAGCAATTTAGTTTGAAATATAAAGATTTGTTTACCATTCCTGGCCTTGCTTCACCAATATTCTACACAAGCTGCCAGAGGTATCAAGATTTAAAAAGATGTCTGTTATTAGCTGGCTAGCTAGCTTTCATCTTCTCGCTTCCCCAGTTTACGGCCTCATATAACATGAAAAGCTCTAAACTCCCTCATAGGAAAGGAGCCTTAGGGCTGCAGTGAGGACCAGTGAACCCTTAGTGGAGACCTGCCGACATCAACATGCTTTCAGCTCGGTTAAAATGACATTGGAAGTGAAGATTTACATAATCACATTACATTGTAATAGTGACACAATTTTAGAATGACTAAGTAACTGTATCGTACATGGATTAGTGACATCAAACTGATCTATTAATCCATTTAGTGGAGTCAGTATCGGCAGCAATACTGATCCATGGATCTTGATTGGTGCGTCACTCGTTCGGCTCAGACCTGCCAGAGTACGGCGAGCAGAGTGACGGACCCCGTGACATCGTTTGGATCCGCAGAGGAGAGCGAGTTAATCTTGCGTTCAGCTGAATGAGTGAAGAGATGCTTTTTCTCATGTTGTTGCAGAGACCAAGATGCTGAGAGGTTCACTAGAGCACCTCCTGGTTTCTGCCCCTCTGTCCCCAGAGATGGAGAGGCTCTTGGGGGTGGGGGTGGGGGCGGTCTTCAGCACAACGTCAAGAAGTCATGCTTTTCATCTGGATCTGTCAACCAGAGAGATGTTTGCTATGGGTCATATACCTTCGCCGTGACTCTCACCTGTGTATCCCAGGAGCCTGGCGCTTAACCTGCCCTGGCCGTCTATTGACTTAGCAGCTTTTTATTGGACAGCTATTTGAATGTGCGCGTGCTGTCGGCAGCCCAGGGAGAGGAGTCAGAAAGGGGGGAGGGGAGGGGGGGAGGAGGGGGGGGGGGGGGGCTGGTATTCGGCACTTCCTGCGAGAAGAAGAAGCGTAAATCACAGCCAGGCAAGGATGAGATCGTCGCTGTAACCAGCCTGACGGAGCAGTGCCATCTGTGCCCGCTCCGTGAGACGGCATCAATCCATCATCACCCGTCCTCCTGCCTGCGTGCGAGCAGCGGCGGCTCCTTGAGGAGTGCGGTTGCCTGGGTCCCGTGTGGCCTCAGGACACCTTGGTCTGACATCTGAACTCACTCACTTTTTTTTGTGATTTTAATTTCATTTTACATCTGCATTCTTATTTGCTTTTTTAAACTTAAGACCCTGTCTTGGTTTTAATTGTGCTAACTGGGACCATGGAGCTATGACCCCCCCCCCCCCCCCCCACAGTATGTTAATCCAATCAGGATTTAGATAACCCAATTAACCCCTGCCGCCTAGATGGACTCTGTGGCCAAAGCAATCTGGATTAACAGGATGAAAGACTCGTCAGGCAAATTGAAGGAAAAACTCCTTGACGCCCATCTCATTGCTGTTGAGCAGGTGTGTGTGTGTGTGTGTGTGTGTGTGTGTGGCGGGGGGGGGGGGATAAGATGGATATCATAGTTGTCTTAAGTGATTAAGGGGGATTCTTGGGGTTAGAGATGAGAGGGACAGAGAGAGTGTCAGCTTGTGTGTGTGTGTGTGTGTGTGTGTGTGTGTGTGTGTGTGTGTGTGTGTGTGTGTGTGAGTGAGTGTGTGTGTGTGATAGCAGCTGTGGGCTACAGTGTGACATTGGTCCAGCTCTGTGGAATTCCTACTTTTATTTGTATTTATATGTTTATGACGGGAAGACCCTTGGACACACACACAATGTGTGTTTATGATGGGGAGACCCTTGAACACACACACACAGTGTCTCATTTTTTGTGTAATTTGACACATTGACTCTTGGGGATTTGTGAAAAATAAAGAATTTTGTGTTTAGTGATTTTGGGCAAGATGGCATAGCACTGACTGATGGTTGTGTCCCTGACTCCTTGGAATGATTATGCCCTTGTTTCACTTCAGGGGGTAGATCAGAGCAGTGGTTCCCAAAGTGCCCTCCTCTCCCCCCCCCGCCCCCCAGAATCACAGCAAGGGGGGGGGACGGGTTGAGGGTGATAAAAACAAAACAACAACTCTAAACAACTAACTGCAACTACAACCAACTACTATCAAATGAAGTATGACAGTGCTCTTGCACCATAGAGGCCTGTGTAACTAACCTATTTGGCCTGGGCCTACTGTTTAGCCTGTTAGAAGGGATAGTTAACTTAAGTATTAATACAACGGACATTCGCCTGAACCTGAATCGATCCAAAAAATGGAACACTACACAGCAAGTCTTCAAACCGTGTTTGATCTGCCCAGACTTGATTAGTTTTAGACAAAGGAACAAAGGGAAAAGCAAGAATAGTTGAGCTGAGAGAAAGACTCTGTTGCTGTCTCTGTCTTGATGCCAAGTATCTTGCACAAGCTTGCGTGCAGAGACCTCTGTGATTGGTTGATGAGTGATAGGTCTGTGTCGGTGAGTATGCATGTGTGCTTCATAGCACACCACAAAGAATGATAAAAGAGATAAATAAATAATATATTATCATGATATGATAATATTCTGGACATGAGGTCGGCATGAAAAAATCCCTGATAACGTATGCTGACACACTTGAGGAGACAGGAGATAGTTTTGATATTTGTACAATAAAAACGTTCAGGCATTCAATTCAATTCCATTACTGCACTGTTTTGTTTTGGTTGGTTGGTGACTTAGCCTATTGCATCCCTTAGAAGCTCCATAATTATTCCCTTGCTAATGAGACCGTATCTTTTTCAGTAATTATCCATCTGCATTCAAACACATTGTAATGTGGAAACAGCTCGCTCTGTCAAAGAGAGGGGGGCCTGCAATGGAGTGTTTGGGAACCGCTGGATGAGATTGATGAGTCCGGTGGTCCTGTCTCTGTGATGTATGTGGCACTGGATGTGTCCTGCCAGAACCCTTGTGCCGAGCTGGCAGCCCCTCAGACAATGTGGCATCGCTGCAAGCTGACTGCTTCATAATTGGCTGGTGATATCCAATCAGCTGCCTGAATATTAGCAAACGGGTGTATTGATCCTCAAAGATGGTTTCTGTAAACGTGGTGTGTCGGAGGGATTTCAGATGATCAGATAATACCATGAAACATTGTGTGTGTGTGTGTGTGTGTGTGTGTGTGTGTGTGTGTGTTCTGGATAATACCATGAAACATTTTGATGCCGCAGTATCGCTCCTTTGCAATGTCTGGAAATTGTACCTTTCAGACAGAACACACACACACACACTCCACTGATTGCCTTCTGTGATCGCACGATATGCATAGCCCATATTTTCTTGGCATCACGATGCCAGCTGCTGTTGTTGTTGTACTTCACAATTTTCAACCACTGTTTAATTGGCTGTTCAAGATAAATGGATGGCTGTGCACTTGGGGAAGTGGGAATGCAGTACTTTAATCTGTGTTTGCAGTGTTATGTTATGTCATGTCATGGTCTGTTACGCGTACATGCATATTCTGATACGAAGATATTTTTACTTTACTAGATAAGAAAGTAGTGGGGCCTTATCCCTCCGAGCAGTTGGAAATCATGATATCCAAAGACATGATGATCTTATTCAAATTGCAATCTCAAGAAGCTTTCAAAGGGGGAAAAAAACTATCAAAGGAATCTGCCTTATACCTTTCTTTTCATCATCGCAAAAAAAAACTGCTCCTCAGTCAGTGGCTGTAAGATTGGGTTGACTCACACACACACACACACACACACACACACACACACACACACACACACACACACACACAGATTGGGTTGACTCTTTGACTCTCATTGAGACCCAAATTATTATCCTGCTTGGTTTGTTTGTATGAGTAAGGCTGAGGATCTGAACATGATTAGGGGGGCCTGTCCGTCATCCTGGGGCCTGTCCGTCATCCCGGGGGCCTGTCAGTCAGTCATCCTGGGGCTCCTGTGGGCCACAGGCTTTAGGCTGAATGGGGGTTTGGGCTGTGATGATGAGTCCACTGGGTCCAGTACACACAGACGGGCTTGTTAGAGCCCTCGTTACTTCCAGCGAGGCTCTCTGTGCCAAAGCTGGTTCGTGGCCTCTTTCATACGAGCCAGATGTTCACCTTGAAGGTAAAGGACGGAGGTGCCATGTGCATGTGTGCATGGCCTGAGTTGGTGTGTGTGTGTGTGTGTGTGTGTGTGTGTGTGTGTGTGTGTGTGTGTGTGTGTGTGCATGGCCTGAGTTGGTGTGTGTGTGTGAGCCTCTGTGTGTGTGTGTGTGTGTGTGTGTGTGTGTGTGTGTGCATGGCCTGAGTTGGTGTGTGTGTGTGAGCCTCTGTGTGTGTGTGTGTGTGTGTGTGTGTGTGTGTGTGTGTGTGCATGGCCTGAGTTGTTTGGTGTGTGTGTGAGCCTCTGTGCGTGTGTGTGTGTGTGTGTGTGTGTGTGTGTGTGTGTGTGCTCATGCACATATGGGTTTGTGCGTGCCACTGCTGTGCCTATGGCTGTGTGTATTTGAATCCCACAGACAGCTGGTTGCCCTTAGTAAAAAAAGAAAAGAAAAAAAAATCTCCACTTAAAGTTATGACATGATGTTTTGTATGGGTGTGCACTGGAGACCCAGCAGAATCCCCAGTCCAGTGTAGGAGCTCTCCTCTGTGTCTGTGTCTGTGTGTGTGTGTGTGTGTGT
>NC_045164.1:27132849-27135349 GCF_900700415.2 Clupea harengus | reverse complement strand
TGTTTCAAGAGCCTTTCACCCTGTGCAGTATGAGCCTTTCACCCTGTGCAGTATGAGCCTTTCACCCTGTGCAGTAAGATCCTTTCACCCTGTGCAGTAAGATCCTTTCACCCTGTGCAGTAAGATCCTTTCACCCTGTGCTGTATGAGCCTTTCACCCTGTGCAGTATGAGTCTTTCACCCTGTGCAGTATGTTTCATGAGCCTTTCACCCTGTGCAGTATGAGCCTTTCACCCTGTGCAGTATGAGCCTTTCACCCTGTGCAGTATGATCCTTTCACCCTGTGCAGTATGTGTCATGGGCCTTTCACCCTGTGCAGTATGAGTCATGAGCCTTTCACACGCGTGTGTGCAGTATGTTTCATGAGCCTTTCACCCTGTGCAGTATGATCCTTTCACCCTGTGCAGTATGAGCCTTTCACCCTGTGCAGTATGAGCCTTTCACCCTGTGCAGTATGAGTCTTTCACCCTGTGCAGTATGATCCTTTCACCCTGTGCAGTATGTGTCATGGGCCTTTCACCCTGTGCAGTATGTGTCATGGGCCTTTTTTTCATGTGCTGGTGCGTGCTGCCTTTCACACGCGTGTCTGCTGGTGTGTGTGTGTGTTGGTGCGTGCTGCCTTTCACTCGTGTGCTGGTGGATGCTGCCTTTCACACGTGTGTGTGCTGGTGTGTGTGTGCTGGTGTGTGTGTGCTGGTGGATGCTGCCTTTCACACGTGTGTGTGCTGGTGTGTGTGTGCTGGTGTGTGTGTGCTGGTGGATGCTGCCTTTCACACGTGTGTGTGCTGGTGCATGCTGCCTTTCACGTGTGTGTGTGCTGGTGCGTGTGTGTGCTGGTGTGTGTGTGCTGGTGTGTGTGTGCTGGTGCATGCTGCCTTTCACACGCGTGTGCTGGTGTGTGTGTGCTGCCTTTCACACGTGTGCTGGTGCATGCTGCCTAGAATAGAGCTACAATAGCTGCTTTTATAGTGTTGGCCTTGGATGCCTGTCATGGTGGAAGTTTGCATAGCTACGTGCCCCAACACAAGTACCTCCACGCCATGCTCACCATTCTGCCCAGCCTCTCCCCCCCCTCCACTTACCCCCCCCCCCACACAAGTACCTCCACGCCATGCTCACCATTCTGCCCAGCCTCTCTCGTCCCCCGCCTCCCCCCCAGCCTCTCCCACCCCTCCACTAAACCCCCCCCTCCCCCCCACCGCCTCTCTGGCTGCCACCAATTGATCGTGAATTCTCCACCTTGCCTAATCGAAAACAGTAAATGAAATCTGACAGATTCGCTTCGGCCGGGGTTTATCATTTAAAGCAGCCCCTCTAAAAACCCATGAGTGGTTGCAGCAGACGTCCTGCTAGCTTAAGCAGAAACCCAAACACCTCTCAGCCGCAAAGCAAAATGGAGAGGCTGTAAAAAATCTGAATGAGGGCTTGATGACATGATGGATGAAGAGGATACAGTCTGCAGGCGTTGCCTGTGTGGAGCAGCTTTTGAGGCTCATTTTTTTAGAAACATCTTGGCATCACCAGAGAGAACCGGACACAGAAAAATGCTGATAAAATGACAAGAATCATCTGAAGGTGGGCACTCGAAACACCTTCATGCCCAGGGTGATTTGGGCACTCGAAACACCCTCATGCCAAGGGTGATTTGGGCTGATTTTCTCCAGGGGTGGAGAAGCCAGTCTCCTCATGAGATCCAGAGGGGTGGGAGGGATATCCGAAGGGTTCAAGTACTCGTGTGTGTGTGTGTGTGTGTGTGTGTGTGTGTGTGTGTGTGTGTGTGTGTGTGTGTGTGTGTGTGTGTGTGTGTGTGTGTGTGTGTGTGTGGCTCATTAGAGCCAGGCCTTTTGGAGGTCGATTGTCATTTTTTTACCTGGTACCGCACTATGGAAACGAGAAATGCACTGATAGTTAGGCCTCTTCTTGACAATATTGCCTAACGTTTGAGCCATGTGTGCTGAAAGTGTCATTGTACTGGCACCATCTTCAGGCAGTGAGAGAAACGGAGAGTAGTATTGTAGGGACTAATTATGTTGACACTGTACCCCACACTACAAATTGGCACTCTTTTAACATTTGTTTTGCTTTTAATTCTGAATAGCCAGAGATGAAACCGTATCATCTAGACTACATACTAGGCACGTTTTAAGGGGAATGTCTGAAGGATAAACCAGGTTGCAATTCCAACTCCAACATTCCCTCAAAAAGCATCACATTTCACATTTTGTATACGGAGGATATTTGTTATTCTGGCATCGTGGCTTCAAGAAGCTTTTGAAGACCCAACTCTTCAGGGAGCACCTCCCTTCCTAACTGGCACCTTGACTAGCGCTTAACTTGCACTTCAGCAGTTACATTCCTGCACTTCTTTTTCCTTTCTAGGTCGTTTTTCGAATTCTTATGTAAAGTAGTATTTATTGTTACACCATGTTTTTTTTTTATTGCTCTTAGCTTGACTGTTCTCTCCCTTGTACGTCGCTTTGGACAAAAGCGTCTCCTAAATG
>NC_045164.1:27125349-27127849 GCF_900700415.2 Clupea harengus | reverse complement strand
CTCTCTCACTCTCTCACTCTCTCTCTCTCTCTCACTCTCTCACTCTCTCTCTCTCTCTCACTCTCTCACTCTCTCTCTCTCTCTCTCTCTCACTCTCACTCTCACTCTCTCACTCTCAAAGCGAGGGATGTGTGGGTAAGTGTTCCTCCTGGATGTGAAAGAGTTAAAAGGCTTCAGTATGTAGAGGGTTAGAGTTTGTGGTGGTGTCTGCGACCTGGTGTTGTCGTCATTCATCCGGTTTGGGTGTGTCTGCGTGTGTGTGTGTGTGTGTGTGTGTGTGTGTGTGTGTCTGCGTGCTTTAGTAACCTCACGCTAGTTCTGACAACAGGAAGGAATTCCTCGGGCTGAATGCTGGTAGGTGAGGGAGATTCCTCATAAGAAATGGAACTCTGTGTGTGTTTGTGTGTGTGTGTGTGTTAAATGAGCTTGAGGGGGGCACTGTGGCGCAAGCAGTAGCCCCGACCACATTCGGGCTTGACGCCCATGGAGGACACGGGTTCGAATCCGGCCCGATGTCATTTCTCCTGTCCACTCCCCGCCTCTTCTCCCTCTCATTTCCTGTCCCACTCTTCACTGCACTATTGATTAAAGGCACAAAAAGCCCAAAAATAAATATATATATATTTTTTTTAAATGAGCTTGATATGTTTTTTTAAACACACAGGAGTCCATCATGATTGTCGGGGCTTCAACTGAACAATGTAATCTCTTTCCATAAGATTGGGTCCTCCAGCCTATCTTGGAGCTGCAGAAAGTGAGTGAGAAAGTGAGTGTAAGAGAGGGAGAAAGTGAGTGAAAGAGAGAGAGAGAGAAAGTGAGTGAAAGAGAGAGAGAGAAAGTGAGTGTGAGTGAGAGAGTGAGAGAGAGGGTAGGACAGGACAGGAGAGGTCATCTCCATAGGCAGGCCGTCACTCTGCTGAGTGTTCAGAGTTTCCCCTCAGGGAACCCCCACCAGAGAGAGAGAGAGAGAGAGAGAGAGAGAGAGAGAGAGAGAGAGAGAGAGAGAGAGAGAGAGAGAGAGAGAGAGAGAGAGAGAGAGAGAGAGAGAGAGAGAGAGAGAGAGAGAGAGAGAGAGAGAGAGAGAGAGAGAGAGAGAGAGAGAGAGAGAGAGAGAGGGAGGGAGAGGAAAAAAGAATGTTGGAGAGAGGAGAAAAGGGAGTTGGCCTGGCGTGTTGTGAGAAGGGAGCTATGTTTTCCAACCGAAGACACAGATACAAAGGACTGGTCTCATAGGCAGTTTCCATCTCTCTCTCTCTCTCTCTCTCTCTCTCTCTTCTCACTACCTCTCTTTCCCTCTCTCTTCCTCTTGAGCCTGAATGTATTTTTAGTTGGGCTGTAATTCTCATGCCCTGGCTGTGACAGAACCTGTTTAGTCCTGTTTAGAAGTCCCCTGCATATCTTGTTGGTGGCAGTAGGCAGGAAGTGACATCACATCACATGAGGGCAGAGCATTTTGCCACTTTAAACCATAGACATACAGTATATAGATGTCTATATATGTCTATGCTTTAAACCACCCAATGCAGTCTGCAAGTCTGTTAGCATGTGTTTGCCTCTCCATGTGTTCTCTCTCTGTCAACACCACGAACTCTGCTAACTGCTAATTCAGCTAACTCTGCTAACTGCTAACTCAGCTAACTCTGCTAACTGCTAACTCAGCTAACTCTGCTAACTGCTAATTCAGCTAACTCTGCTACATCAGAGTGTCACTGTATGAACGGCCACTGGTCAAATGAAAGGTACACATTTAGGCAGCGATGTCTTGTGTAAAAGCATAAGCACACGTTGTGTGTGTGTGTGTGTGTGTGTGTGTGTGTGTGTGTGTGTGTGCACATGTGACTGGTGGATTCAAATAAAGAATTCAAGTGAGACAGTGAGTGAGTATGTTGGCATTGCAGCCTGACATAAAGAGTCCAGTGTCCAGCTCTAGACTCCACAGACACATGTTTGTGTGTGTGTGTGTGTGTGTGTGTGTGTGTGTTTTCAGCCACCTCCTTCCCTGTTGGAAGCATTCTGTGCGTGTGTGAATGTGATTGTTCGGCTTCATGAGCAGTTGACTGAACAGGCATTTGTTTGACACACTTCTGCAAAGCCAAAGTTTTGTGGTGTGTGTGTACATGTTTGTAGCGCTCTCTAGGCTATGTGTGTTTACAGCTCTCTGAAGTTATGTGTGTGTGTGTGTGTGTGTGTGTGTGTGTGTGTGCGCGGTCTCTGTAGGCCTGTTGTGCTGGTAGAAAGCCCAGAGGCCCAGCCCAACACACTCTCTCTGAGCCACTCTCTCTTTCCGTTTCTCTTGTCTTTTTACATCAAGTTTAAAGACTCTCTCTCTCTCTCCACCTGTCCTTTATCTCTCTCTCTCTCTCTCTTTATCTCTCTCTCTCTCTCTCTCTTTATCTCTCTCTTTCTCTCTCACTCCACCTCTCCTTGTCTGTTGGACTTTATTCATTCACTACCTTTGCTGTCCCCCAGTGGTCTCCTGTTTGTCTATGTTCCCTAATAT
>NC_045164.1:27092627-27100127 GCF_900700415.2 Clupea harengus | reverse complement strand
TGGTGGCTGTGATGGTGCTGCTCTTACAGGCAGAGCCCTGCTAGAGAGCCTCTTCTTGTGCTCTGTACACTAACCCCCAGAGAGAGAGGGAAAGATGGAGAGATACAGAGATGGGGGGAGAGAGAAAGAAAGAGATACACTGGAGGAGAGAGAAAGTTGCATAATGTACTTCTAAACGGACTTGTGTGAGCAGGGCATGAAGGGTCAGCGCACAATGCTCATGTGTGTGTGTGTGTGTGTGTGTGTGTGTATGCGTGTGTGTGTGTGTGTTTGTGTGTGTGTGTGTGTGTGTGTGTGTGTGTGCGTGTGTGTGTATATATGTGTGTGTGTGTGTGTGTGTGTGTGTGTGTGTGTACCCAGAGAGAGGCCCGGCGACCTTGTGTGGAGTTGAGTGGAATGGAGTGTTTGGGTGGGTGTTGTGCAGTGATGTGTAGAGTGCTATTTGTGGAGGCTGGTGGGAGGTGGCTAGTGTGTGTGTCCATGAGATTGTGTGGGTGGTGAGAGCGGAGTGTGTGTGTGTGTGTGTATGTGTGTGTGTGTGTGTGTGTGTTCTTAATAGCAGGGGGTCCATGAATTAAATGGCCCCGACCTTTGCCTGACCACAGAACATAACTACTCATATGAAGTGACGCCAAGACATGACGCCACCACCCCCCCCCACACACACACACACACACACACACACACACACCTCAAACTCTAGCTCCGATGTCAGCACTTCTGCATGTATACTAGTGTGTGTGTGTACAGCAGGGGCGGAGCTTCTGCATTTATACTAGTGTGTGTGTGTGTGTGTGTACAGCAGGGGCGGAGCTTCTGCATGTATACTAGTGTGTGTGTGTGTGTACAGCAAGGGCGGAGCTTGGCTTACGTAACGATGGTTGCAATGACAAGAATCAGAAGTCCTTTTCCTACAGAGATCCTGCAACAATGCCGTTAAGAAGACGTGTGTGTGTGTGTGTGTGTGTGTGTGTGTGTGTGTGTGTGTGTCAATGCCAATGCCCCTCATTGTTCTATCTTGACTTGTTTTGTACTGAACCAAACAGCGGTGGCATAAAGGATGGAGCCCCAACTCAGAAACTATCTCCAGCTTCAGTGGGGCACGTCGTTTAATCAATCTGATGAACCAAACAGAGCCTAACAGAGACCTTGACTATATCAAAGGTTAAAAAACGTTTCAAAAGTGTGAGAAGCTGCATGGAAAAGCAGTGTGGCATGCAAGTTCCTTTTTTAATAGTTCAAAGCGACCGAAGGGACGTGCTGCACTACACACACGAGTCGTGAGATATTCTGTACAAGGGGTGACGGATCCATGTCATTGGTCAAGGAAAGGCTATAGCCTGGTCTGTGAGGAGCTCATACATCTCTCAGTCTTCCATGAGTGTGTGTGTGTGTGTGTCTGTGTGTGTGTGTGTGTGTGTGTGAGCTCATCCATCTCCAGTCTTCTGTGTGTGTGTGTGTGTGTGTGTGTGTGTGTGTGTGTGTGTGCTCATCCATCTCCAGTCTTCCATGAGTGTGTGTGTGTGTGTGTGTGTGTGTGCTCATCCGCTTGTCTTCTGCAGTGTTTTTATCCCTCCCTCTGCAGGCAGCCATGAGTGTGTGTGTGTGTGTGTGTGTGTGTGTGTGTGTGTGTGTGGTGTGTGTGTGTGTGTGTGTGTGTGTGTGTCTCATCTTCTGCAGTGTTTTTCTCCCTCCCTCTGCAGGCAGCCATGAGTGTGTGTGTGTGTGTGTATTTCAGAAGGACAATCCATTGAAATCTTTGATTAAATACACCAGAAAGGGTGATTAACGTGTTTGCTGAACGCATCTCTCAAAGTGATCGTACCAGCTAACACTGCTGACTCCAGAATTTGTTTTCGCTAGCCGTGGGGCGCCCTTTGATACGCCGCTAGTGATTACATACTCCATATCACATATCTTCCTCTATTGGTTTTGTGTGTGTGTGTGTATGTGTGTGTGTGTACATGGGCATATCATATATCTGTCTGCAGTGGAGTGAGTGTGTGTGTAATCTGTCTTTGTGTGTGTGTGTGTTTGTGTGTGTGTGTGTGTGTGTGTGTGTTCTTCTCTTGTAATGTAATTGGAGGCCACTCCTCTCCATCTCTATTGAGGCATTGCCTACTTCCTTTCCCTTTCTCTCTCTCTCCTATTCTCTCTCTCTCCTCTCTCTCTCCTATTCTCTCTCTCTCTCTCTCTCTCTCCCTCTCTCTCTCCTATTCTTTCTCTCTCCCTCCTATTCCCTCTCTCTCTCTCTCTCTCTCTCTCCCTCACCCCCCTCCTCACTCTCACACACACCCTATGAGTGTGTGTATTGCTGCTGGTAAAAGGTCTTCTCTTGGCTCAGTGGAAAATGGGTGACGTGCTTTTCTCCTAATGCAGAACATGTGGATCCCATCTGGCTGCTTTCACTCGAGAACATCGCACTGCTTAAATGAGAGAGGGAGCGATTGAGGGAGAGGGAGGGAGGGAGGGAGGGAGAGAGGGAGAGGGAGAGAGAGAGAGAGAGAGAGGGAGGGAGAGAGAGGGAGAAGAGATATGAAGGAGAAGAGAGAGGAAGGAATGCCAGGCTGACTGTTCCACACCCCCCCCCCACCCCATCACCCATTTGGTTCTTTTTTTCCTTTCTTTTGTCCCGCTCCTCTTCCTGTCTCCCTCTCTCCCTGCTCTGACAGGAGCTGGATGTAGTGTGTGTGTGTGTGTGTGTGTGTGTGTGTGTGTGTGTGTGTGTGGTGCTTTCTCTCCCCGCCACTCGCAGCTGCAGCCAGCCTCTATCGAGGCACTGTCATTCACACCACGCTACCTGACACACACGTCTGATAGCTTTAATGTGTCTGGCTGTGTGTGTGTGTGTGGAGAGGGGGTGCCTGTGTGTGTGTGGAGGGGGGGTGCCTGTGTGTGTGTGTGTGTGTGTGTGTGTGTGTGTGTGTGTGTGTGTGTGTTTTGTTATTGTATCATGGGGTTATGGGTTCAACATGATCTGTGTGTGTGTTACAGTGTGCGGTTGTACATGAGCGTGGTGTCAGATTTTCCATAACCAGCCTTCTTTCCCACTCTGTGTGTGTGTGGGTGGGTGTGTGAATAGATGTTGGCCCTGGCTATCAGCAGCACACTAGCTGTTATGAAAACTCTGCTTTTGGGGTTATAAATAGTTCGAGGTCTCTGCCCTCACAAACTCCATTCCGTCTTTTGTCTACAGTAAGCCGACTATTCACAGCAACACACACACACACACTCTCTGTCTCACACACACACACACACACACACACACACACACACACACACACGGCCTGCTGTTTCAGTGCCACTGGTGTGAAGACTAGTTTCAGTGGAGGCCTGGTGAGCTGAGTGATTACATAAGGGAGCGTTTGGAAGGGCTGTGTGAGCGTGTACACTTGGGATGCTCCGAGTTTGATCAGCCTCTCTTTGAAGTCGGGCTATTTATACACGCAGTAGCAGTACTGGAGGATGGAAGTTCAGACGGTGAAACTGTGGGTGTACTCACAGCCCTTACGGTTCAGACGACCCAGAACATAGGGAATTGCCCGATACACACACACACACAACTCCGATTTTTAAAATCTCTTCTGTGAATGTTCCTCTCCCTCTCTTCTGTTGTCTGTTGGTGTTGCTATGACGCCGATATACTCAAAGTTCTGTTGTCTGTTGGTGTTGCTATGACGCCGACACTCAAAGTTCTTTTTTTTTTTTTTGTCTTTCTCGTTCCTATAGGCCTGGAAGAGCGCCCCCACATGGCAGGGTCAGAGATTGCTATGTTCCGCCGCTACTCCAGAAGGTGAGTACACGTGTGTGTGTGTGTGTGTGTGTGCAAGTGCGTGTGTGTGTGTGTGTGTGTGTGTGTGTGTGTGTGTGTGTGTGTGTGTGTGCGTGTGTGCGTGTGCGTGCGTGACCGAAAGACAGACAGTAACTTGAGATTCATTTCAGCTTAACAGCAGTGGGCTATTGCGTACCGTAAACCTATGCAATTACGTGGGTGCTAACACCTAGCTAACACGCCTTGGACTCTCCTACTCCCTGTTTGATGAGCAATACATATCTGACAAGGTGCAGGGCATTGAATCTCTAACAGCAAGTGCTATGCTATTCAAATATGAATCAGCCATCATGTTCAAAATGAGTTGGTCTCCTTTCATTGTGTGCAATGCACTTTATGGAGATAGATCTATGGAGTCATCCACCACTCCTTCCCCCCCCGAAGAGCATCTGTTGTCTCTGCCTTCTCTCCATACCAAGAGATGGCAATCAAGACTCTCTTCACTAGTGGTACATTGGTGGTGGCCATGGGAACCTACATTTTAAAGAGCATCACAAAGCGTGTGACCTATTTTCAGAGGTGCTGAGATATTGGGGAAAAAAAGACACCTAGTGTGTGTGTGTGTGTTCGTGGCCAAGACTTCTGCTAGCTACAGAGAGGTAATTAATTAAAGCATTCGTCAGTTATTTTATTATAGTTTGGTTACTAAGTAACTTAGTAAGTATGTCAGTTCACACCCGGCATTAGAACGCATCTCCTCCTCAAGTTAGCAGTAGTTCATCAAGTTGTAGCTCCATATTACACTGTAATACTCTATTACAATAATAATAATAATAATAATAATAATAATAAAACTTAAAAAGAATAACAATAGCTCCATATTACACTCCACTATTAAGTTTAATTTTCCTTGGCATTTAAAGCTTGGTAAAAAAAAAACTCCAGCTCTCTCTATTTCTCCGTTGAGTGTGTGTGTGTGTGTGTGTGTGTGTGTGTGTGTGACAGAGAGGGGAGGTGGGGGGGGGGGGGGGGGGGGGGGGGGGGCTGTTGAAGGCAGAGTGAGTGTGTGTGACGGAGAGGGTGGGGGGCTGTTGAAGGCTGAGGCAGCGGGAGCACAGTGGTGCTGATTTGAACTGAAGTGGATTTTAATGGCGCTGTCATTACAGCAGCACGACCACAGCAGACGGCCCAGATGAGAGAGGACCTCCTTCACTCCCCCCCCTCCTCCTCCACTCCCCCCCTCCTCCCGTCCTCTCTCTGGCTCCTGTCTTTCTCTCAAGTATAGAGGTTAAGTGTGAGGTCAGTGGAAATGTGATGACTCCGCTGGTGGATCCAGCCTTCAGGCAGAGGAGCAGAAAATCACCCCGCAGCAGAGCTTTAATGCCTTTCTCCAATCAGGGGAATCCCCCTCCTCCTCCTCTCTCTCTCTCTCTCTCTCTCTCTCTCTCTCTCTCTCTCTCCGTCAGCCCGGCCCAGCCCAGCCCGTGGTGCCGCTGCCTCGCTCATTCGAGCGGCTGTATTAATTACCTCATCTCCTTTTTGTTCAAAAAAGCGGGCAGCTAATTAGTCGAGCACGTGGCCGGAACACTAAAACTGGGAACCGAGCCGTGATTTCCTCCTGATGGGTTCTACACTCTAGTCTGCTAGTCTGAATCATTTCTGGGTCATCGCGGCAGTTTAAAGATTCTTGCTTTTTTCAGCTGAGGCATTTTCGGGTTTCTTTCTTTCTTTCTTTTTGCTGTGGCCCGTGGGAAAGCTCAGGATAGAGGGACGGAGTTGGACACAGCTCACTGTCTTCAGGACGGGGCGGTGACGTGTGAGGCCAAGGAGCTTTGCTAACATCTAATTGGTGAAAAGAAGTGGTTGGCTGCCTTCAGGTGTGTGGGGGGGGGGGGGATACATTGCCCACGGTCCAGCTCCCTTATACTGACCTTTGACCTTTAAACAAGATATCATACCAGAGACCAGTAACGCAGTCACACACGTAAGATAAATTTGAATTATCAAATGAAGTATATCAAATGAAAAAATCAGTCAGAGACAGCAAGTTAAATTCACGTGGGAAATGTAAAGCCAGACGAGAGAGCAAGTTAAAACTGGGACAGAGGGCTATGAGAAAGGGCAGCGAAAAGAGAAATCCTAAGTGGTCAAGTCCGTGGCGCAGATAAAAGAAAGCTTTCAGACGATAGATGTGTCAGCAGATTAAAAACAGAAGTTCTGAAAGTGGAAAATACCACAAGAATCATGTGTTATTTACTATGTGCAGAGTGGACGAGACAGTATGTCACAATCTTAAGATCGATAGATGGGCGTCCCAGGGGCCCAGAGTGACATCACAGGATTAGGCCTTAAAAGTTTGAGCATCCCCTGTATCAGATCAGAATGCATTCTCCAGCTTGCTTGACTGTACTTGATTGTCTGTTGGGGCGAGTTGTATTGTGTCAGTATCTACCAGTAAAACTTATCTTGTTACAACAAATTGCTTCGTATGGTGGTTCCTCTCCAAAACAACACGCAAGAGTGAAAATAACTCTTACACACATCACTGGCTCTTCAAGTCAGAGATGCCACTGGTCCCTGGTCCCTGGTCCCTGGCCTTCAGAAGCTTCTAGCGTAGTCCCAGCCCCTTCCAGGTCATTATGAGCATGTAGATCAGCTCAGGCCACCGTGCTGAAGACCCCGAGGCTCGTTAAGGCCGTTAACGACAGCTAATGAGCTCTCTAATGAATCCCAGGGCGTAATGAGGGTCGTGCCAGGCAAGATGAGAAGAGAGTTCCATGGGTTGGTGCTCTGAGACCAGCGCTGCATGAAGGGGGGGGGGGGGGGGTCGGGGAGGAGAGGCTGCAGGGGGAATGAGACCGGATGAGGGGGGGTTGGGGTGCTGGGGTGACTGCTTGGAGATGAGCTCAAAGGGTTAAAGGTCCCCCAGCCTCTCTGCTCACTGGACACGGATGATATCTGATGCCTGGTCGCTGCGTTCAGGCAGTCCACCCCCCCCCTCTCTCTATATTTTTCTGCTTTCGAGGCGATGCGGCAGAGCCTGTCAGCGCACGGCCACTTTCCACTGACTGAGCTTCACCGGCGCGGCGTACCGAAGATCAGGAGAGATGTGGCTGTCATGTTTTCCTTCCTTTTCCCCCCCTCATAGTGTGTGTGTGTGTGTGTGTGTGTGTGTCCTGCCCACCTCTCACCGCTGATTGATTCACAGGTCCACATGCCTGTGACAGTGCGACACGCGTGTGAGTGATGAGACGTTTCCCCCCTCTGCAGCAGTACAGTATATGTGTGTGTGTGTGTGTGTGTGTGTGTGTGTGTGTGCGCGTGTGTGTGAGGGAGATCTATAGTCCTCGGTCCTCTCCTGCTGGTGTCGGCATCATAGCAACACTGCCACCTAATGGAAGCCTCCCAACACACACACACACACACACACACACACACGTCCCGTCCGTCTCATTACCATACCCTTGCCAGCGCCAGAATAAATACAGCCCTGCATTGCACCTCTCGAGCTCTCACAGTGGTTTCATACTGCCCAGGGACACGACACATCACACACACACACACACACACACACACACACATGTGCCCAGGACCACACACACACACACATGTGCCCAGGATCACACACACATACACACACACACACTCATGTGCCCAAGACCACACACACACATGTGCCCAGGATCACACATCACACACACACACACACATGTGCCCAGGACCACACA
>NC_045164.1:27075127-27082627 GCF_900700415.2 Clupea harengus | reverse complement strand
GTCAACACCGATGGCGATCACAAATACTCCCCTGCTCTCATGCGAGGAATCTTCATCAAATGCCAAGAATTTGTTGTGGGAGGATCGAGGGAGACTCGTTCAGAAGTGAAATGGTGATGGGAAAAGGGGGAAAGGTGTATTATATACTTAGATCGTAGTTTTAGTGGGTTTACTCGCACACATCCAGGCATGCTGTAGAGCGAGATTGTTGCATCTTTTTAGTCTGTGTGTGTGTGTGTGTGTGTAGGTATGTAAGTGTATGTATGTACGTGCGTGCGTGAGTGATGTGTTTGTTGAGCCGGCCGATGTTAGAGGAACAAGACACGCATTAAAAATGTCACATTTGTCACAAATGTCACATAAAGGAAACAATTTCTTGAACCCTGTCAAATAGCCCTGATGTAAGTGTCGTATCTCGAGCATATCCTTATCAAATTGAGTGAGGTTGTTTACATACCGTGGCTCAAGCAAGCCCCCCCATTACATATGTTGGAGGAGCTGAACAGTAATGTATCGCATCCTCTGGCCAAAACCCACTCTGATAGGGCTGAGTCGGCGTTTATTTAATGTGACATTTGAAAGCTTTATATAGCCCTGAGCCCTCTCCTTCAGAAGGGCACTAAATCCCCCAAAATACACATCCAATGGCTGGACTAGTCCTCCGCCACATGATTTACACACACACACACACACACACACACACACACACACACACACACACACACACACCATTCACGCATGCCATCACACACACACACACACACACACCATTCACGCATGCCATCACGCACACACACACACACACCCTTCGGATTCCGAGGCAAAGCGGACTGCTTGCATGCACTACTTCTAACCCTTATGAATTAGAGGTTGGGGAAGCACAATGTGATTGTAGTCGTTAGGACGCGTTCCCCTTGTTTACGTTCTCCACGCCGCTCACTCGGTGGGCCGGCGGTCTCTGCAGAAGCTTGAAGCCATATCTGTGTTCCGTGTGTGTGTGTGTGTGTGTGTGTGTGCGTCTGTGTGTGTGTGTGTGTGTGTGTGCGTCTGTGTGTGTTCCGTTCCGTGTGTGTCTGTGTGCGTGTGTGCGTCTGGGGTGGGTCTATGTTTCTAAATGTGTCTGGGCCCTGTCTGCTGTTAGCGGGAGAGAGGTGAGACGGTCTGTCTGTCTGTCTGTCTGTCTGTCTGTCTGTCTGTCCGTCCCTCTCTCCCTCCGTCTACCTGTCTGTGGAGAGCAGGGTAGGCCAGGTGACTGGTATCCATGGGCAACGGGAAGCACAATCAAATCACCCAACTCCCTATGGGTCAGCACACCCTCCAGGGCACGGCTTTGAGCATGTGTGTGTGTCTGTGCGTGTGTGTGTGTGTGTGTGTGTCTGTGTGTGTGTGTGTGTGCATGTGTTTGTGTGCAGGCATGTTGGCCAGGACTGACGTTCTCACAGCTGACCTTGCCGGGCCGGGTCGGGTCGACGGCACCAACTGACTTGGTGTATGACGTGACGGGGGGTCTCACAGACGTGACGGGGGGTCAAACAGACGTGACGGGGGGGTCACGGAGGCTCTCTGGGCGGCTGCTAGAGGAAGCTAGCGAGGGGTTTATGGAGTTTACACACGTTCACATGTTCACATGAATTAGGTTTCAGCTCGGGTCCCTGGTGAGCATGGGCTTGCGGTGTGTGTGTGTGGCAAGCCAATATGGATAAGTGTGTGTGTGTGTGTGTGTGTGAAATGAAGTGCAAAATCAATGACCTCACAAATGATCCCTCTTCCGATTGGTCCAGATCAATATCATCATTAATCCATTTTCAACATCTCAACCCTTACCATCAAGGGTCATGGAATCTCACTCCGATCGTCCTCTGCGCGCGCACACACACACACACACACACACACACACACACACACACACACACACACACAGGTATGTTAAATTAGGCATCCTGTAGAACCCTCTCCACCCAGTCCCACGTCCCTCTCTCTCTCGTTTCAGGGCTGTTTTCTTATCACTCTTTTTCTTTGTCATCGGAACATCCCTTTCTTTTTTTCCTTTCTTTTTAAGTTAGTGTTTTGGTCTTTTGTTTTCTTGTTGTTGTTTTTTTTTATATAAAAAAAATATATCAAATATAAGGAACTATTCAACGCGGGTGTTGCATGAATGTATGTTTACATGGGGAAATTATATAAAAATGACATTGAGAAAAAAAAAAAATACAAAGGCAAAAATTATTTATGAGACATGGACTCTCCGGTCGCTGAGGGCGAGGTTTGCCTGCTGCCCCCTTCCCATGATGCTCGGGTCTGATGACCTTTGACCCCTCGTGTCACACCCCTTTGTCCCCTCTCCACTGTCCTCTCCTCTCCAGTGTGTGGACCATGTCCTCTAGGTTACCCATAATGCCGTTCCATATTGTCTACTGGTCCCTGCCTTCTCTCTACTTCGTGTTGGTCTATAAACATTATAGAACACTGTCATGTGCTCTGGCAACTCAAGCCAAGCAACGTTTCTACTAAATGACTTTAAGGCACAAATATAGAGCAGCAGTTATAACCACTTCCAGCCGTCTCGATGTGTGAAGTGGAGAAAGGTGCTGGCAGTCTAAATCGGACCCTTAAACGACCCAGTATCCGTGTTCTAGTTGAGCCTGCTTGACTTCACATGGTCAGTGGGGTTTGGTTTCGTCCCCATTCGGGTCAGGATGGCCCACAGCCAGACGAGCGGACGGACATGGAAGGCAGGGATAGGCCCAACCTCCCCCTCTGTGCGTGTGAGACTGTGTGTGTGTGTGTGTGAGTGAGTGTTTAGTGTGTCTGCGTGTGTGAGTGTGTGTGTGTGCTATGAGCATGTTTCGGGAAGACCTCCTGAGTGCACGATTGCCCCCCCCCCCCAGTCCTACTTGTTTACCTCCCTCCCTGACCTCACTGACCTCCCTCCCTGACCTCCCTCCATCCTCCATCCGTCCACCTCTCTCCTGTGTTGTCCTCCAGCAGTCGTTTTGTTTTGGTACCGCCCCCCCCCCCCCCCCCCTTTCTCTACCAAACCACATGTATTTAGTTTTGGGTTGTGTGCATTCTTTTACATCTTTTACATGTTTTTATCATCCTGTTTGTGCGCACTTACGATGAAAGCGGTCACACAAAGAAAAGGCAAAGAGAGTTATGCAGGATCCTTGATTGAATTATCAGTTTGTTTTCTTCATTCTACTTCTTAGGTTCTTTCATCGCTTTTGTTCCCCCCCCCCCCATTGGCATCGGATGCTGTAATGTTGGAAGACTATAAAAATGAAAAATGTAAAATCCTGTATCATTTAAAGAAATGTGTATAAAAGAGAAATGTAATTCAGTTATCAATAAAATACTTACCCAGTTTTTGAAATCTTGTGTGCGGTCACGTTTTGTCATTTTTTTTAAAATAATATTTGGCTAGGTTGCTCTTGCTTCCGACATGACCAACGCTTGAGCAGCAGCACTACATTGATGTCCTTCCTTCTTTAGCATGGATCTCAAAGCCAGCTACAAGTGATAGGTGAAAATTCACCCTAGTTACCTCAGGACTCCGGAGCTGCATATAAGTATATTTATTAGACAAACAACAATTGCAATCGGGCTCACTCCCAGCACAAGGCTGAAAGTGAAGCGCTCATAAACACATCGCACAAGGTTTATATAGACAGAAGTTAAGCATTCAGCAGGGATAACCACGTGGTGGATTTGCAAGAAGGCTCATTCTGATCGGCAGACCATAATAATCTGTTTCTCCAATGGTCTATAATGGAGAAACAGCTGAATCAGCACTGCTGAGTCGTCATCGGTTACGGTTTTTTACGATGATTTACTGATCCTCTGAGAGGAGCCGTTAAATGTGTGCGTTGGCAGCTGGATGGTCCCACTGAACTCCCTAACGCAGTGGTTCTCAAACGTTTTCTATTCCCCACTTTGAACAAGGGGGCCTTTTCAAGCCCCACCTGTCCCTCATCGCTCCCATAAAATGGTAGGCCCAGGGGCGCAGATAGCACTGGGGACGGGGGGGACATGTCCCCCCCCAGATTCATAGTGACCCCAAGCACACCATTCATTCATAACTCCGTTGGTGGCTAACGTTAGCACTTATTAGCCAGCTGTGCTGTAATCTGTTGTTGCTCTGATTCTTGGTGTAATGAATCTAATAGTAACTTGCTGTGTTTAGTTAAAATACATTCTAAGTATTTTCCGTTTCTTGTGTATTATTGTTTCACTCATAAGTTTTCCCCTGGCATCAATAAAGGAGCAAGACGCTGGCTACCTGGCTCGTGAAATCAAGTTTGGCTGACTGTTGAACTGACTCAACACACTGGACGTGTAAAACACGTAGGGAGAACAGAACACAGCCCTAACTAAACTAAACTAAACTAAAGTTTTTTTTTAATTGTTCCGGTGCAATTAATACGCCGACGTCAATCAAAATCTAGTGTCTATAAAGGAAAGCATTGCCATAGATCAGGGGTAAATACATTTAGCTCCTGTTCATCGCGTCCATTCGCGCCTCACCTGTCACGTCTCTGCGCCCCACACTTTGAGAAACGCTGCCCTAACGTACAGATAAAGGCAGGCAAACAACTAGACAGCTACAGTAAGTTCTGAGTGCGAGTCTGAAGAATTTGTGGTAAAGGACGGTGTGAAGTGCTCCAGTCTCACAAGCAGGGCCTGCCCAATGTGTTCGTGTCCCCAGGAGTAGCCGCCTTCTCAGTGATGATGAGATGTAATGTTATGCGATTCATCGGATAAGAGACTCTCATGCTAAATTGGAGCCGGTAGGGTTAGCCATTTCATTACGCGAGCCTCTGCATAACACCATCTTGATCTGTAAAAGGAGTAATGAAAGTTTAAGATGTGCACATTCTCTTTAGAAGCGGATGCACAATTCAATCAGACCTGTGCAGACTCAAAATTATCTTTGAAATGGGGAACAAAAGTTTGTGATGAAATTGATTTCTCAGGTCTTTTATCCCTGCTTAATCAAAACAATTGATGTAATTTAATTCTATTTTCCATATGCATTATTATTTTATTTACATCATCTGTGTGCAGGCACCCATTTCACCGTCGGTAACACATGATGCTTGTGGAATAGTTTGGGCTTTCATGTTTACAGCCCATGAGGATGAGAACACAGCATCCTTGACCCGATCATCTGGGTGTCCTTGGCCCTCCGCACCTTCCTGTCATTGCTGGATATCCTCCATAGATAGGCATGTCTGCGGTCTGTGGCTGTGAACGACTGGGAGAATGAACATCCCCGGTGTCACTGAGTAACAGACTGCTATAACAATGAGAGTCCATCTGGCAGTGTTCACAGTGAATGGAAATACAAGCACATCCCATAACTGGCCATTATGGTCTACTGCCATATACTACTACGTTCATCGTGTCTAAGTTCATCAAACTTTCTTACCTGGAGAGACAAAGTGACTGGACAGGCAGTGCACTGCGGGCAGTTGGGAGAGTGTGTGTGTGTGAGGATGTGTGTGAGAGTGTGTGTGAGGATGTGTGGGAGTGTGTGTGAGGATGTGTGTGAGAGTGTGTGTGAGGATGTGTGTGAGAGTGTGTGTGAGGATGTGTGGGAGTGTGTGTGAGGATGTGTGTGAGAGTGTGTGTGAGGATGTGTGTGAGAGTGTGTGTGAGAGTGTGTGAGAGTGTGTGTGAGGATGTGTGGGAGAGTGTGTGTGAGGATGGGTGGGAGTGTATGTGTGGGAGTGTGTGTGAGGATGTGTGTGAGAGTGTGTGAGGATGTGTGGGAGTGTGTGTGAGGATGTGTGTGAGAGTGTGTGTGAGGATGTGTGTGAGAGTGTGTGTGAGGATGTGTGGGAGTGTGTGTGAGGATGTGTGTGAGAGTGTGTGTGAGGATGTGTGTGAGAGTGTGTGTGAGAGTGTGTGAGGATGTGTGTGAGAGTGTGTGTGAGGATGTGTGGGAGAGTGTGTGTGAGGATGGGTGGGAGTGTATGTGTGGGAGTGTGTGTGAGGATGTGTGTGAGAGTGTGTGTGAGGATGTGTGGGAGTGTGTGTGAGGATGTGTGTGAGAGTGTGTGTGAGGATGGGTGTGAGAGTGTGTTGGAGTGTGTGTGAGGATGTGTGTGAGAGTGTGTGTGAGAGTGTGTGTGAGGATGTGTGGGAGAGTGTGTGTGAGGATGTGTGTGGGAGTGTGTGTGAGAGTGGACCTCATCATACAGGTGAGGAGCGGCAACCAGAACCCAGGATCAGTGAGAGTGCTGTTAGTCCTCTGGCCTCAGAGGAGGTACATCTTGATTAAACCGTTGGATCTTCAGACGAATCGAGAGAGAGAGAGAGAGAGAGAGAGAGAGAGAGAGAGAGAGAGAGAGAGAGAGAGAGAGAGGGAAGTGAGAGAGAGAGAGAGAGAGAGGGAAGTGAGAGAGAGAGAGAGAGGAGTGAGATGGTCCGCCTGGGCAGGAGAGTAATCGTGTAAGAGGTCTGACATGTTCCAGTTCATTTCTTTTAATGACCTCATTGATTAAAGAAGCCATTCATTTAATTAAAAGGCGGAGGAAGAGGAAGAGGAGAGGAAAGCTGACTGCATGAGGCTCAGCTCCGGCACCATCCCAACTGAACACTCAATACCCTCAGGGATAGTTTTTTGTTTTAGCAACTTTATTTCATGTGGGAAACTAGATAGTGTGACATGGGGAACTCCTTGCTTGTGTACACCTATTCTTCAACAGCTAGTGTTCATTCTGTCTCCTCCTTTAATAGGTCTTGCACTCTTTTTAGGTGCGGCGAAAGAAAGACCGGTGGAACCGTATATATATTCCTGATTAGGCCTTTGTGTCTGTTCTGCGCCGCTGAGATATGAAGACAAAAACATGCAGAAAGACAGGAAGGAAGAATGGAGATCCAGTGGATGAGGGGATCAGAGGGGGTGACAACCGAAGAATGAGCTCAAAATGAGTCTTTTTTTTCTGAGGTTATCAGGTGCGCACAGAGAGGGGCGGGGCTGATGTGAGAGACGTGAGGAGTGTGAAGAGAGGCTGTGGGTTTGAAGAGAGGCTGTGGGTTTGAAGGTTTGAAGAGAGGCTGTGGGTTTAAAGAGAGGCTGTGGGTTTGAAGAGAGGCTGTGGGTTTAAAGGTTTGAAGAGAGGCTGTGGGTTTGAAGAGAGGCTGTGGTTTTAAAGGTTTGAAGAGAGGCTGTGGGTTTAAAGGTTTGAAAGAGAGGCTGTGGGTTGAAGAGAGGCTGTTGGTTTTAAAGGTTTTGAAGAGAGGCTGTGGGTTTAAAGGTTTGAAGAGAGGCTGTGGGTTTGAAGAGAGGCTGTGGGTTTGAAGAGAGGCTGTGGGTTTTTAAAGGTTTGAAGAGAGGCTGTGGGTTTAAAGGTTTGAAGAGAGGCTGTGGGTTTGAAGAGAGGCTGTGGTTTTAAAGGTTTGAAGAGAGGCTGTGGGTTTAAAGGTTTGAAGAGAGGCTGTGGGTTTAAAGGTTTGAAGAGAGGCTGTGGTTTTAAAGGTTTGAAGAGAGGCTGT
>NC_045164.1:27055127-27065127 GCF_900700415.2 Clupea harengus | reverse complement strand
ACACACTGTATACTACACACACACACACACACACTCACTGGTCTGCCTCCTCCTCCTCCTCCTCCTCCTCCTCCTCCTCCAGTCCCAGTGCAGTGTGGCTCCAGCTCCATAGAGGTGTCTGTGCCCAAGGAGCTGGTGGGGGGTCTGGATCTCTTCCTGGCCAACTCCTCGTGCCAGGGCGTCTCCAACGGCACGCACATCAACCTCAACTTCAGCCTGAGGACCTGTGGGACCGTGGTGGAGGTGAGGAGGCTCTCTCTCTCTCTGGCCCGCCTGGGGCCCCTGGTCCAGCACCGCACACCTGGGGCTCCGGTCCAGCACCGGTCCAGCACCGCACACACACCTGGGGCCCGGTCCAGGACCACCGCACACACACCCAGCTCAGTGAGGCTGCTTGAGGGGGGTGGGTTAGTTGGGGTTTGGGTTGTTGTTGTGCTCTTTCAAGGGTGTGTGCCAATGCAGAATCTGCTGTCGGTGTAGAAGTGCTAGGAAGAAACACCATCAAGACTTAAACTTGTCTAAAAACAGCATTCAGTACATAAGGCTGATATTGTAACTGTAGTGTTTGGCAATGCTTCATGATGCATGACTATGACAATGATGCAGTACTATTCAAAGTTCAAAGTTCAAAGTTCAAAGGCATTATATTGCCTCTGTTAGAAACGTCCCACTGTGAGTAGGAAAGAGAGTGTGAAAGAGAACAAGTCTCTTTGTCCTGATGTGTCCCCTACCTGTGCCCCTGTGTCCTGACGTGTGCCCCTGTGTCCTGACGTGCCCCTGTGTCCTGACGTGTCCCCTACCTGTGCCCCTGTGTCCTGACGTGTCCCCTACCTGTGCCCCTGTGTCCTGACGTGTCCCCTACCTGTGCCCTACCTGTGCCCCTGTGTCCTGACGTGCCCCTGTGTCCTGACGTGTCCTGACGTGTGCCCCCTACCTGTGCCCCTGTGTCCTGACGTATGCCCCATCTGTGCCCCTGCAGGTGGTCGACGACAAGATCGTGGGCACCAACCTGGTGACCGGCCTGCCCGTGTCCCAGGGCCCCGGGGGGAGCAGCGGCGGCGGCGGCGAGGAGCTGATCATCCGCACCAGCAAGCTCCTGCTGCCCGTCACCTGCGAGTTCCCCCGCCAGTACGAGGTGTCCGACGGCTACCTGCCCAACCTGCCGGGCTCGGCGCTGGAGCTGGCGGGCCACAGCGAGGGCCTCTTCCCCTTCCGCCTGGAGCTGTTCAAGAGCGCCGAGTTCTCTGAGCCGTACCGCACGCCCCCGCAGCTGCACCTGCGCGACTGGCTCTACTTCGGCGTGGAGCCCAAGGGCGAGAGGGTGGACGGGCTGGCGGCGCTGGTTGAGAGCTGCTTCGCCACGCCCGGCCCCAGAGCAGACGAGGCGGTCAAGTACTACCTCATCAAGGACGGGTGAGAACACACACACACACACACACACACACACACACACACACACACACACACACACACACACACACACACTATGAGACGAGACACCAGGAAGAGTGCACCTCCCTTCCTAACTGGCACCTTGACTAGCGCTTAACTTGCACTTCAGCAGTTACATTCCTGCACTTCTTTTTCCTTTCTAGGTCGTTTTTTTCCAATTCTTATGTAAAGTAGTATTTATTGATACACCATGTTCTTTATTGCTCTTAGCTTGACTGTTCTCTCCCTTGTACGTCGCTTTGGACAAAAGCGTCTGCTAAATGACTAAATGTAAATGTAAATGTAAATGGGTGGAGGAAGTGAAAATGAGCAGAAAGGAAGAAGAAAAGCTAATATGCACATCTCACAACATGGGCAGCTGATGCTGTACTGAATGTCAACCGCTTCTGAAGGTCATGTGTTCCTGTAGCTCAATGTTAGCAATATTAATGATCTGGGTTCAGCTCAGAAATACTGAGCAATACTGATGTAAGGTTTCATCATCTTTTCACTGTCACGTAAGAGTGGAACATTCCCACACTGAAGCTCATTCACCTCTGGATAATAGTAATATTTCACGAGCTGTAAAGTGGGGAACACAATCAGTTTCCCATGCCTAAATGGATCAGGGGTAATTGATCACGTAGAGAGAATGTTACAATTAGTAAGTACACGTTGTTGCTGAACAAGGATAAATAGAGTAGGCAAAATTTAATTTAAGATCTCTCATTGAGATTTGAATTGTTAATGCTTTGTTTGTCCATGCACTTGTTTTTTTGTCGGTTAATTAGTTCATTTGCTCGTGAGTTAATTAACGAAATGATTCATTCCTTCTGCCCTTCTTTAGCTGTATCTCAGATGAGACGGTTCATCAGTACAGTGCCAAGGACCAGCTCTCGAAGCACTACCACGTCCCCGTCTTCAAGTTCGTGGGCAAGGACAACCGAGTGAGTAAGAGAAGAGAAGTGTGGTGTGTGTGTGTGTGTGCAAGGACAACCGAGTGAGTAAGAGAAGAGAAGTGTGGTGTGTGTGTGTGTGTGTGTGTGCAAGGACAACCAAGTGAGTAAGAGAAGAGAAGTGTGGTGTGTGTGTGTGTGCAAGGACAACCGAGTGAGTAAGAGAAGAGAAGTGTGGTGTGTGTGTGTGTGTGCAAGGACAACCGAGTGAGTAAGAGAAGAGAAGCGTGGTGTGTGTGTGTGTGTGCAAGGACAACCGAGTGAGTAAGAGAAGAGATGCATGCTGGGGGAGGACAGCTGGTCTCGGGGTGGGTTTGCGTGCGCATGTAAGTGTGTGTGTGTGTGTGTGTTTGTGTGTGTGGGTTTGCGTGTGCATGTTAGTGTGTGTGTGTGTGTGTGTTTGTGTGTGTGGGTTTGCGTGTGCATGTAAGTGTGTGTGTGTGTGTGTGTGTGTGTGTGTGTGTGTGTGTATGTTTGTGTGTGTGGGTTTGCGTGTGCATGGAAGTCTGAGCCGTATTAATGCATTTCTCTGAATACCAGAGGCGTCCTGTTGGAAGCTATCGTATTTCAGAGGTTGGTTGCCTGCCACGGCTGTGTGTGTGTGTGTGTGTTTGTTTGTTTGTCGTGCTGTGTGTGTGTTTGTGTTTGTCGTGCTGTGTCTCATCATCATGTGAATAACTGTGAGTGTGGCGTCTGAAGAGGTTTGTTTATCCTGCTGTGTGTATGGAGGAGGGCAGGTCAAGCAGATGTATGTATCTCGGTCTGTGTGTGTGTGCGTGTTTGTGTGTGTGTGTGTGTGCGTGTATGGAGGAGGGCAGGTCAAGCAGATGTATGTATCTCTGTCTGTCTGTCTGTCTGTGTGTGTGTGTGTGTGTGTGTGTGTGTGTGTGTGTGTGTGTGTGTGTGTGTGTGTGTGTGTATGGATGAGGGCAGGTCAAACAGATGTATGTATGTAGATTTATGTATACTAGAAGGACCTTCTTTGTTTGATAAATATTAAGCACTGGAGCCAAGTGATGATGCTGTTAATATGTCGGTGTGTGTATAGGTTGTGTTTGTCTCTACTGGATCATGCTAACAGCATGTGTGTGTGTGTGTGTATGTGTGTGTTTGTGTGTGTGAGAGTGTGTGTCTGTGTGTGTGTGTGTGTGTGTGTGTGTGTCTGTGTGTGTGTGTGTGTGTGTGTGTGTGTGTGTGTGTGTCTGTGTCTGTGTCTGTGTGTGTGTGTGTGTGTGTGTGTGTGTGTGTGTCTGTGTGTGTGTGTGTGTGTGTGTGCGTGCGTGCGTGCGTGCGTGCGTGCGTGCGTGCGTGCGTGCGTGCGTGCGTGCGTGCGTGCGTGCGTGCGTGTGTGGTGTGTGTGTGTGTGTGTGTGTGTGTGTGTGTGTGTGTGCGTGTGTGTGTGTGTGTGTGCAGGAGGTGTTCCTGCACTGCCGTGTGTTGGTGTGTGGGCAGACGGAGGGAGAGTCTCGCTGTGCTCAGGGCTGCCAGAGACGCCTGCGGAGGGACCTGTGGAGCGACCAACACCAGGACCAAAACACACACACACACACACACACCATGCTCATCGGAGGCCCCATTCAAATACTGCCCTAGCTGTGATACACACACACACACACACACACACACACACACACACACACACACACACACACACACTCACCATGCTCATCGGAGGCCCCATTTAGATAATGCCCTAGCTGTGATACACACACACACACATACACACCACACACACACACACACACACACACACACACACACACACACACACATAGTAAACACATTCAAGAGGTCCCATATATGTCTTTGCACAGCTTTTGCCTTCACTAACACATAGTCATTTACTCTGGCTAAACGAACAGGGATATGAACGGACAAAAAACAAACTTCCAGAAAACAAATCTGTCCACGCATGTCCCTGCTCTCAATTTGATAGTCCAAGCATCTTAGGCCAAGGCTTTGCATCAACGCACTGACACATATCAACCATATTTTTAGACCACATTTATGTAAATCCAACACCACTAGAAAATACTATAACTCACACACCCAGCAAGGCCGGCGCTCATCTCTCTCAACCACTTAATACAATTTAGTCACATCAGAGAGATTGACGTGCAATTTTCGAGTCACTGAGAAAGACGCTGCGCTTCATTTATCAGCCCAGGCGCAGAGGACGAGGACGAGGACGAGGAGGGAGTCCTCTTCATCACTTCAGCCAGCGGAGTCCCAAGTGCATTCACACGTCTTATGGCAGCGGAGTATTTATTTAGTTCAAATGAGATTTAACATGATTGCTGCCAATGTATCTCTCTGCGCTTCGTGGGTTTATTTGATTTCGACAAATAGGATTATTAATGATATAATAAACGGGCCAAAGCGGCAGTTTAACAACTTCTAAATATGCACCGACTTGATATAGATTTATACTCTACATGAGATTGAAAGCATTTTTATATGTTCTACCTAAATGAATCAATAAACAACTATTTTAAGAAGCAATTTTCTCGTGATTTTTTATTGTCAGTTTTTTTCAGACCTATTCAGGCCCTGGGCTCTGTAAAGTGCCTAGAGTCCATATTATTATTATAAATATAATACAAATGAAATTGAGTTGAATTCAAGTGAATATAAAGGGGTTCTGGATGCATGTGGAGTTGAGTTAATTGCATGATGTCGAACTCAATTCAAACCTGCATGTGTTCTAAAAGTTAGTAAGTGTTTCATTCGAATGATGTCCAGTGCCAATAAGCAGTCCCATGTTTTTCTTTAAAAATGAATTTATTTGACACTTTTTGAAATGAGGTATTTCTTAAGGCCAGTTCAGGCACCAGGTAGCGCAGGCTGTAGAGACGTTCGCTCAGACGATAACAAAAGAAAACAAAATGGAGGTCACTAAATAAATTAACACATAGCCTCTGGTATCATCTTTTAAACATTAAACAACAGTGTTCACAACTGTTGTGTATTTGTCCATGTTAATATAACAAACAACAACAACTTTCCCAATTAGTGAGGAACAAAGTGCTCCATTATTCATTTCATTTCATTTCATTTAGTCATTTAGCAGACGCTTTTATCCAAAGCGACTTACAATGTATACACATTTTACATTTACACTGATGGCACACTGCACATCAGGAGCAATTAGGGGTTCAGTGTCTTGCTCAAGGACGCTTCGACAGGGAATCGAACTAGCAACCTTCTGATTACAAAACGACTTCTTTACCTCCTGTACCCCTGTCGCCCCATTATTATTATAATAAATGACACATCAGACATGTATAATAGACCCTGGACTTACTGGAATGTGATTATCATCTGAGACGGAGCACAGTATTGTATCGCCATGACTTCATCTTTTAATCTTCAACTTCTCCGTGACAGTTCATGAGACAGTCTATTTCATGTAAACCATGTTTGCTTAAACTGAACTCCGAGGGCCTCGTGTGAAATATGACATGCAACACCTGTCTCGTCATGTTAAGCCAGATGATACACTTTTGTGTGTGTATACCGTGTCATGTGACACCTGCCTCGTCATGTTAAGCCAGATGATACACTTTTGTGTGCGTATACCGTGACTCCTGTAGCTGCACACACAGCCAGTTTTACTCAACTCAGAAGCCATATGTTTGTCTTACTTTTTACTGTGTGTGTGTGTGTGTGTGTGTGTGTGTGTGTGTGTGTGTGAGAGGGTGTGTGTGTGTGTGTGTGTGTGTGTGAGGGTGTGTGTGTGTGTGTGTGTGTGAGTGTGTGTGTGTGTGTGTGTGTGTGTGCGTGTGTGTGTGTGGGTGTGGGTAAGGAGGCTGATAGGTGGATATTGGTCAGGGAGGGAGACAGAGTATGTGTGTGTGTGTGTGTGTGTGGGGGGGGAGACAGAGTATCCCTACTTCAGAGTTCTGCTGAGTCACTCTGTTGGGCAGTGGCTGTTTCCTCCCCCTCTCCCTCTTACTCTCTCTCTCTGTAAGTGTGTGTGTGTGTGTGTGTGTGTGTGTGTGTGTGTGTGTGTGTGTGTGTGTGTGTGTGTCTGTGTTGTGTTACTGCTGATCAGCGCTGGATGGTGCATTCCTCTGATGTAGTGTATTTCTGGGAAAAGCCCACTGCGCCCCCCAGAGCCTCGTCGGCGTGGTGTGTGTGTGTGTGTGTGTGTGTGTGCCCGCTCTCCCTCACAGCTCGTCCCTCTCCTCGCCTTCACAGAAGCACGCCGCCCTCTGGCTGCTCATGTAGGGTCTGCAGCCTAGCGTCCACACCGTGTTGTACATGGCGTCCGCCATAGACTCACACACTGGAGGAGAAAGAGTGTGAAGACGGAAGAATGGAGAGATGGGTAGAAGGAGAGTTTGAATGGAGAGAGAGAGAGGAAGAGAGAGAGAGGAAGAGAGAGAGAGAGAGAGAGAGGAAAAAGAGAGAAGGGAAGATATAGAGACAGGGACAAAAGAGGTGCAGGGTTTTATTAGCTTTTTGATTAGCTGGTGTATTGAAAATGCTATTGTTTATATCACATCACACACACACACACACACACACACACACACACACACACACACACACACACACACCACTGAAATTGCTATTGTTTAAATCCTACTACACACACACACACACACACACCACACTGAAAATGCTATTGTTTATATCATATCACACACACACACACACACACAAACACACACACACACACACACCACACTGAAAATGCTATTGTTTATATCCTACCACACACACACACACACACCATACTAAAAATGCTATTGTTTATATCATATCACACACACACACACACACACACACACACCACACTGAAAATGCTATTGTTTATATCATATCCATTCCATTATCTCTTCCGAGGCTCTCTTCTGCATTTTGATTGCAATGCTGCACAGATCCATTTTAAATTTGATCACAATATGCCGCAGTGCGATTGATTATGAGAAATGAGAAAATGAACCTAGCAGATGTTAGCAGTCCAGAATAAGGTTTAAACTCTCTTTTATTCAGGCAATATTAACATATGAGATTGACAAAGGACAAGTACACAGGTCGTGTCAAAAAGACTTCACACATACATGTATGTGTAGTCACTGAAATATTTACTAAGCTCTAATCATAATGTCGTTTGTTTGTTCATTACCATAGCGACAGGAGAGGTGAGAGTGCTCTCCCAGGCAGGTAAGACTCACCTTCGACCTTTGACACGAAGCCCAGACTCTTCTTGAGCTCGGAGCAGATGCCGTGCAGGCACCAGCGGAACTTGGAGTCGCAGCGGTCCTTGTTGGAGCCGCAGGTGTCGTAGCACACGTCCAGCTGGTCGCAGCACGTCGTCATGGCAGGGATGCCCAGGTCAAACTGGGAGACACAGGCGGATGAGATGAGGTGTGTTAAGGTTAATATGGGAGACAGGAGGATGAGGTGTGTTAAGGTTAATGTGAGACACAGGACATGAGGATGTGGTGTGTTAAGGTTAATATGGGAGACACAGGAGGATGAGGTGTGTTAAGGTTAATGTACGGCAGTCCAGACTATTCTCATTTGTAGATCCACGTTGGTGGAATGAACTGCCTAGCACTACCAGAGCAGGGGCGTCCCTCTCTACCTTTAAGAAGCTTTTGAAGACCCAACTCTTCAGAGAGCACCTCCCGTCCTAACTGGCACTTCGACTAGCGCTTAACAATTAGCGATTACAGCAGTTACATTCCTGCACTTCTTTTTCTTTTCTATTTCGTTTTTTTATATTTCTTATGTAAAGTAGTATTTAGTGTTACACCAGGTTCTATTGCTCGTAGCTCGACTGTTCTCTCCCTTGTACGTCGCTTTGGACAAAAGCGTCTGCTAGATGACTAAATGTAAATGTGGGAGCAGTCGAGAACACACAGGAGTGTGTGCCGTTGGAAGATGGTTACTGGGCTGATTGAACGACCTTATGGTTTCATCAATATGTACTTATAAATGAATCAATCATTAATATATAGGTGACAATAAGACGGGTACAATAAGTGCCGGTACAAATATATAGGTACAGGTTTGATGTATGTGAACACCGTAGTTATTAGATTAGGGTTAGCGCTTGTGCTAGCACACACACATTCAGCAGTACAGTACAGTGCACATATATATCAATGGTTATATAAACAGTCGTGAGTTAATGGCTGCACTTTATCATTAGTAGTAGTGGGGTAAGCTGTAGGGTGATCAGGAAAAGGTGATTCATGGTGTTATGGAGAGGGGGGAGTGTGTTGTTATGGAGAGGGGAGAGTGTGTTGTCATGGAGAGTGTGTTGTTATGGAGAGTGTGTTGTTATGGAGAGGGGAGAGTGTGTTGTTATGGAGAGGGGAGAGTGTGTTGTTATGGAGAGGGGAGAGTGTGTTGTTATGGAGAGGGGAGAGTGTGTTGTTATGGAGAGGGGAGAGTGTGTTGTTATGGAGAGTGTGTTGTTATGGAGATGGGAGAGTGTGTTGTTATGGAGAGGGGAGAGTGTGTTGTTATGGAGAGTGTGTTGTTATGGAGATGGGAGAGTGTGTTGTTATGGAGAGGGGTGAGTATGTTGTTATGGAGAGTGTGTTGTTATGGAGAGTGTGTTGTTATGGAGAGGGGAGAGTGTGTTGTCATGGAGAGGGGAGAGTGTGTTGTTATGGAGAGGGGAGAGTGTGTGTTGTTATGGAGAGGAGAGGGTGTGTTGTTATGGAGAGGGGAGAGTGTGTTGTTATGGAGAGTGTGTTGTTATGGAGATGGGAGAGTGTGTTGTTATGGAGAGGGGTGAGTATGTTGTTATGGAGAGTGTGTTGTTATGGAGAGTGTGTTGTTATGGAGAGGGGAGAGTGTGTTGTCATGGAGAGTGTGTTGTTATGGAGAGTGTGTTGTTATGGAGAGGGGAGAGTGTGTTGTTATGGAGAGGGGAGAGTGTGTTGTTATGGAGAGTGTGTGTTATGGAGAGTGTGTTGTTATGGAGAGTGTGTTGTTATGGAGAGGGTGTTGTCATGGAGAGTGTGTTGTTATGGAGAGGGGAGAGTGTGTTGTTATGGAGAGGGGAGAGTGTGTTGTTATGGAGAGGGGAGAGTGTGTTGTTATGGAGAGTGTGTTGTTATGGAGATGGGAGAGTGTGTTGTTATGGAGAGGGGAGAGTGTGTTGTTATGGAGAGTGTGTTGTTATGGAGAGGGGAGAGTGTGTTGTTATGGAGAGGAGAGGGTGTTGTTATGGAGAGTGTGTTGTTATGGAGAGTGTGTTGTTATGGAGAGGGAGAGTGTGTTGTCATGGAGAGTGTGTTGTTATGGAGAAGGGGAGAGTGTGTGTTATGGAGAGGGGAGAGTTGTGTTGTTATGGAGAGTGTGTGTTTATGGAGAGTGGTGTGTTATGGAGAGTGTGTTGTTATGGAGAGGGGAGAGTGTGTTGTTATGGAGAGGGGAGAGTGTGTTTGTTATGGAGACGGAGAGTCGTGTTTCTTGTTATGGAGAAGTGTGTTGTTATGAGGAGTGTGTTGGTTATGGAGAGTGGGAGAGTGGTGTTGTTATGGAGAAGTGTGTTGTTATGGGAGAAGGGGAGAGTTGTGTTGTTATGGAGAGGGGAGAGTGTGTTTGTTATGGAGAGGAGAGTGTGTTGTTATGGAGAGTGTGTT
>NC_045164.1:27050609-27054627 GCF_900700415.2 Clupea harengus | reverse complement strand
CTGCCTCTCTCTTCTGCCCTCTGCCCCCCTCTCTATTTCCCTCTGCCCTTTCTCTCTCTCCTGCCCTCTCTCTCTTCTGCCCTCTGCCCTCTCTCTCTCTGTCTCCTGCTCTCTTCCTCTGCCCCCCTCTCTCTCTCTCTCCGGTCCCCTCTTGTTTTTTTCCCCATGTCCTCTCTTCTCTCACTCCACCTCCTGTTTCAATTTCACCCTAATAAGCTGGAGCTCAGATAAACCCATAAGATGGATCAGCCTCTCTCCTTAGTACAGCAGAACGCTCTGAACTCCACCACTGGTTGCAAGAGTTCAAAACTCTCACAGCTCGTTTAAAAAGAGTTTCAAATGGAGTTCAAACTCTCACAGCTCGTTTAAAAGAGTTTAAAAGAGTTTAAAAGAGTTCAAACTCTCACAGCTCGATTAAAAGAGTTTCAAATGGAGTTCAAACGCTCTCTCACCCAGCAGGACACGAGGGCAGGGGAGAGAAGCTTCCGGAGGGGAGGCAAGGCAGACAGAAATGTTGCCATATTGAACAGATGTAGGCCAGCCTGCTGCGTGGTGGTTTCAGTCCCCGCTGGCGGATGCTAATGCACGCTCCGTCTGAGTCCCTCGCTACACACACCAACCGCTAACGAGTCCCGGCGCTTAATTAGCCACATCCTCACGCGCCTCCACTCTTCCCCACAGGCACTGCAGTCACATCTCTTCCTCTTCCTCTGTCGTGCTTCTCTCACTCGGATACATCTGCACTAATGGCTAGCTAGTGGACACACACACACACACACACACACACACACACACACACACACACACACACACACACACACACACATACTCATATGCATGCAGAGAGTTTTACATGTAGATGCTCATGCACAGACACATTAGATACATGCAAACACGCACACACACACACGCACGCTCACACACAGACACACACGCATGCAACCACACACACACACACACGCAAACACACACGCGCACGCACACAGACACACACACAAACACACGCATGCAACCACATACACACACGAATCCACACACGCGCACACACACACACACAGACAGGATCTGAATGGGCTTTGTCAGCCCCAGCAATTCAATGAGCCTTAAGTTACCCTGACAAGTCTACCTCTAATTCAGTTCCCCTTTCATCTCTCTTTCTCTCACTTTCTCTGCTCAGGTGGATGCATGCTTAGTGGAGTGTGCTTGTAGTGTGGACAGGTGTGTGTGTGTGTGTGTGCTCGTGTGTCTTAATCAGACTCTTAGCAGAGATGATGTCGCATTAAATAGTAATCTAGTCCATTTGTTCAGTGGGCTTTAATTAAATGATTCCCATCCACCCATAATCTCTCTCTCCCTCTCTCTCTCTCTCTCTCTCTCTCTCTGTACCTATTTCCCTCTCTCTCTCTCTCTCTCTGTACCTCTCTCTCTCTCTCTCTCTCTCTCTCTCTCTGTACCTCTTTCTCTCTCTCTCTCTCTCTCTCTCTCTCTCTCTCTCTCTCCGCAGGGCATCACATTTGAGGAGGTGGAGAATTTCTTCACCTTTCTGAAGAACGTGAACGATGTGGACACGGCTCTGAGTTTCTACCACATGGCAGGAGCCTCCATAGACAAAGGTAACACACACACACACACACACACACACACACATGACAGGAGCCTCCATAGACAAAGGTAACACACACACCACACACACACACACACACACACACACACACACACACACACACACACACACACTCAAACACACTCAAACACACACACACACACGGCAGGAGCCTCCATAGACAAAGGTAACACACACACACACACACACACACACACCACACATACACACACACACCCACACACACACGGCAGGAGCCTCCATAGACAAAGGTAGCGCGCACACACACACACACACACACACACACACACACACACACACACACACACACACACACACACACCAGTGGTGAAGCAGGTCTATTTAACACACAGCCAGCTGCTTCTATTCACCTCACTGGCTCCCATCCCAGTTCCACTGAATACTTTCTCTTTATCTCCCATTATCTTTCTTTCACTCTCTCTCTCACTTTCCCTTTATCTTTCTTTCTTTCACTCTCTCTCTCTCTCTCTCTCCCTCCCTCTCCGTGTGTCCCTCTTTCCATCCATCTGAGTGAGAGAGACAGATGGACCCTGCTGTCTGCACTGCCCCCCCCCCCCTCTCCCTCTCCCCTGCCAATCACTTCGCCTCCTTTTCGCTCAAGCGCCTTGAAATGTTTCCATCTCGGTGAAATCAACACCCTGCCAGCCTGCCTGCAGAAGCAGTGGTCGGGCGCGGCTGGATCACGCCGGCTTTGGTGCACCGGCTGCCCGTCATCCCCCCTCGACCCCCCCACTCCCCCCCCCCCTTGACCCCCCCCCTTGACCCCCCCACTCCACTCCGCCCCTCCTTGCCTTTGCCCCCCCCCCTGAAGAGTGCCTTGTATATCTGGGGCAGCACTCTCCCTGTGGATCAGCCTGACTGGACCATCAAAGAGCACACAGAGTGCGTCGGCTGCCTGCCAGGTGTGTGCTCGGGTCGAACGGCGGGTCGGACGGCGGGTTGGACGGTGGGTTCTGCCAGGTGTGTGCTTGGGTCGGATGGTGGGTTCTGCCAGGTGTGTGCTTGGGTTGGACGGCGGGTCGGACGGCGGGTTCTGGCTCGGTGCTACTAGGGGAACCACACCAGCGAGGAGAACTGAGATTCTAACGGGGAACTCTGTGCTTTTAGATGCAGACAGAACCTGAGAGGGTGTTTCTGACTGCAGTGTGGTTGTGCTGAACCTGTGTGTGTGTGTGTGTGTGTGTGTGTGTGTGTGCGGTGTGGGGGATGTGTGTGTGTGCGTGTGCGGTGTGGGGTGTGGGGGATGTGTGTGTGTGTGTGTGTGTGTGTGCGGTGTGTGTGTGTGTGTGCGGTGTGGGGGTTATGTGTGTGTGTGTGTGGGGGTTGTGTGTGTGTGTGCGGTGTGGGGGGTGTGTGTGTGTGTGTGTGTGCGGTGTAGGAGGTGTGTGTGTGCGGTGTGGGGGTTGTGTGTGTGGTGTGGGGTGTGTGTGCGGTGTGTGTGTTTGCGGTGTGTGTGTGTGTGTGTGTGTGTGTGTGTGTCGGTGTGTGTGTGTGCGGTGTGGGGTGTGTGTGTGCGGTGTGGGGTGTGTGTGTGTGTGTGTGCGGTGGGGGGGGGTGTGTGCGTGTCTGGGGTGTGTGTTTGCGGTGTGGGGTGTGTGTGTGCGGTGTGTGTGTTTGCGGTGTGGGGTGTGTGTGTGTGCGGTGTGGGGGGGGGTGTGTGTGTGTGCGGTGTGGGGTGTGTGTGGGGGGTGTGTGTGTGTGTGTGTGTGTGGTGTGTGCGGTGTGGGGGGGTGTGTGTGTTTGGTGTGTGTTTGGTGTGTGGGGTGTGTGTGTTTGCGGTGTGGGGTGTGTGTGTGCGGTGTGTGGGGTGTGTGTGTGTGTGCGGTGTGTGCGGTGTGGGGGGGGTGTGTGTGTGTGTGTGTGTGTGTGTGTGTGTGTGTGTGTGTGTGGTGTGTGTGTGACCATCTCTCAGTCATCACACTCCACTGCCCCTCCCTCCCTCTTAGGACCTGCACTCCCAGGGATCAACCTGGCCTCTCCTTCAAGCTGAATTCCTCCATCACTGTGACACCCTCACACACTCACACACTCACACACTCACAGTCTCTCAGCCTCACACACTCACACACTCACAGCCTCACACACTCACACACTCACACACTCTCAGCCTCACTCTCTTTCTCCATCTCATCATTTCTCCTCCTCTCTGCATCTCCATCTCTCAGTCCCTCTCTCCATCTCTCAGTCCCTCTCTCCATCTCTCAGTCCCTCTCTCCCTCTCTCTCTCCCTCTCTCCATCTCTCTCTCCCTCTCTCCATCTCTCCATCCCTCTCTCAGTCCCTCTCTCCAGGCTGACTTCACTTCTGCTCATTCTTTCACTCTTTGGTGCTTTCCCCCACTCTCCTCCACTGTCTCTCCCTCCTCATTAACTCT
>NC_045164.1:26955609-27045609 GCF_900700415.2 Clupea harengus | reverse complement strand
ACTTTCCCGGTTAAACCTGGCCTACAAAACATGGCGCCACAGAAACATCATTGTCTTTTATCACTCCGTTTCGTGGGCTCAGATGCCTGGATATTGTCCCTTATTGTTTCCTTTACGTGAATGGGCCCATAGAGTCTTATTCAACAGAGATTATTCAACCCTATATATATATATTCCCCTGCAGATGTATATGTTATATGCCATAAGACCTGTGACCGCGGGGCTGCTGTCGTCTTCTGTGTCTGCTCTGATCTCATTGGCTCCAGCTGTACACATGGCACACACACACACACACACACACACACCTGCTCCAGCTGTACACCTGGCACACACCCACACCCACACCCACACACACACACACACACACACACACACACACACACCTGCTGCAGCCGTACACATGGCCCTATGATGATATAGTCCTGCGAATGTTTGTTATGCCTGAATGACTTTGTAGAGATTCATGTAAAAAGAATGCTAAACTAAAAGATGATTTTTTTTCACAACTCAACTGTGTCCCAATCTCTTCATATAAGGTCATTGCATTTTGAACAGCCCTGTTACACGCTCACACACAAACACACACACACACACACACACACTGGCACACACACACTCGCACACAAACACACGCCTCTGCAATCTCACAGGTACATTATGGTAATGTAGATAAATACAAGGTGTTGCAAGGAGTGTGTGTTGAAGTAAAGTGTTGCCCGAGGCAGCACAAAACTGCGTGCGTGCGTGTTCGTGTGTGTGTGTGTGTGTGTGTGTGTGCGTGCGTGTGTGTGTGTGTGTGTGTGTGTTTGAGAGAGGGAGGCAGTTAATGTGTGGGCAACGAGAGTCAGCACTTTCCTCTAATTGGAATGGACAGGAGGGGCGGCCTTCATCCTCTTTCAATCTCAAGGATGGGGCTCCGTCTTCTACATAAACACACACACACACACACACACACACACACACACGGGGAATGAAAGGTATTAACACACACACACACACACACAACACGGGGAATGAAAGGTATTAACACAATAAATGCTTCTCTTCTCAACTACCAGAGGCATTGCTTATGTAACCACGGTAACTGTACTTACTCTGACGAGAGGAGCAGTGAAGCCCTATCTAGCAGGGTAAGAGAACGTAGTCTTATTCCATGGTTTCCCTCGTACTAAATAGGGTAAAATAATGTAGTCTTATTTCCTGCGTACTAAATAGGGTAAAATAATGTAGTCTTATTTCCCTCGTACTAAATAGGGTAAAATAATGTAGTCTTATTTCCCTCGTACTAAATAGGGTAAAATAATGTAGTCTTATTTCCCTCGTACTAAATAGGGTAAAATAATGTAGTCTTGTTTCCCTCGTACTAAATAGGGTAAAATAATGTAGTCTTATTTCCCTCGTACTAAATAGGGTAAAATAATGTAGTCTTATTTCCCTCGTACTAAATAGGGTAAAATAATGTAGTCTTATTTCCCTCGTACTAAATAGGAGACTTCCCGCATCAATAAACTAAACCAACCGTATCTGAAGTCAATATTTATAATCTAACAGCAATTCCAAAGCCTAAATATTGATGGCGCAACCAGTAAATGATATCACCCTCAGAACAAATATGAAACAGTCGGTTGGTCTTGAAGGTCTTCGATTCTTCCCAGCTATGGCTCAAAGCACTGTTGTGTGTGTGTGTGTGTGTGTGTGTGTGTGTGATGTATTCCAGAACAGCTTACGGCTAAAACCCATGGGTGCAAGCGTCTGTTGCTAGCACCTCTCTTAAGGTGTTGGGTAGTGAGGTTTATTCACTGCACACCACTGTACCCACTGGCTACTGTTACACACACACACACACACACGTCTCTTAAGGTGTTGGGGAGTGAGGTTTATTCACTACACAGCACCCACTGGCTACTGTTACACACACACACACACACACACACACACACACACACACACACACACACACACACAAGCATGTCTCTTAAGGTGTTGGGGAGTGAGGTTTACTCACTGCACCCCTTGAACCTCACTCCCATCCGGGTCAGGTCAGGGCACCAATGTAACCTGTGTTGTGTAAACACCTGTGTTGTGTAAACACCTGTGTTGTGTAAACAAGCACAGTCCTGCACCGGACTCGAACCTCATCCCTAGGAGGCAGGAGTGCTGGCAAGGAGGCTAAAACACTATGGGATCCCTGGAAGGGCCTCAGCGTGTGTGTGTGTGTGTGTGTGTGTCACGTGTGTATGAAATGTAATCCTTGTAAGGGCTACCATTGGTGCTCTGACCCGGAGTGGACAGATCCGCCCACCTCCCCAACAGGCCTCTCTAGCCCAGCCGTGACTGACCTGCAGGTGGTTTAAACAGGGGAAGCAACGCGGGTGCGAGGGCCTGGCGAGTGATAGATCACCAGCATTGACTGTGGCAGGACACCTGTGACTGCACACCTGCACCGGCTGAAGGAACGTTGGCTTGTGGAAATATTTCAATTTGAGTGGTTAATGTAACTGTATTCAGACCAATCACCAATTTCTATGTCTGAATAGTTACCCATATTGTGTATTCTGAATATGTAACGCAGTTCCATGTATTCTGTTACTGCTCATAAGCAATACACTTGCTGGACTTAATGAGATGAGCTGAAAACACCAGTCTGCCCTGGGTACAAACCTCTTGGGCTTACCTCAGGCTAACAGAGGCTTTTCTTCAGGCCTCTTTGCCAATGAAAGGGCCACAGTGCCAGTCTGCAGCCCTGATCTGGGTCAAGGACAGTAAGCCACCGGGGCATGCCTAACAAGCGCTGTTTACCTCACCGCTAAAACCTTTAAGACAGCAGTGGAGTGCAGAACAGTATCTGTGTGTGTGTGTGTGTGTGTGTGTGTGTGTTTCTACAGTGTGTAGCACTCTCTCCTGTTCCTGACCCCAGAACAGTGAGGCCAGTGGTCGAGGCCCTTATCTAACGCAGGTGTGTGTGTGTGTGTGTGTGTGTGTGTGTGTATGTGTATGTGTGTGTGTGTGTGTTTCTACAGTGTGTAGCACTCTCTCCTGTTGCTGACCCCAGAACAGTGAGGCCAGTGGTAGAGGCCCTTATCTAACGCAGGTGTGTGTGTGTGTGTGTGTGTGTGTGTTTCTACAGTGTGTAGGACCCTCTCCTGTTCCTGACCCCAGAGCAGTGAGGCCAGTGGTAGAGGCCCTTATCTATGGACCATACTTTTAAAAAGAGATACTAGATACAATCAAGACAATCTTTTTTTTTTTTTTTTACAAATCATAGGCCGGGGTTAAGCCACCTCATCTCTGTCAGGTCAGGTGATTGCCAGCAGTGCCCTGCAGGGGTAGAGAATCATTCTTCAGAAGGTCAACGTTCAGATTTTAGAGTGGAATTATGGGTGCGGCTTACGTACATTAGGTGAGGTCATCGCATCGAGAGAAGCCTTGGGAGACATCGCCCTTTCCGGTGAATCTGGGCTCTGTTCACGTCACTGCCCAGGAAGAGTGTGCACTTCTCCCCTCCCTCCGTCCGTCCCTCCGTCCCCCCCCCCCTCCTCCTCCTCCCCTCCCTCCGTCCGTCCGTCCCCTCCTCCTCCTCCTCCTCCTCCTCCCCTGCCACCTCCTCGTGGAACAGGCAGGTGTGAGACTCCAGCTCCTTCATTAGAGCTCACAGTCCCAGGAGACTTCCTCAACGGAACTAATCAGAGGGAAAAATACTGAGCTCTCATATTAAGTCAAGCACCCAACGCAAGCAAGACACACGTGTGACGTCTCAGACATAACAAGCAGACACGCATCAGAAGACGTGCACCCTCTCAGACGTGTGTCCGTCTCAGACGTGTGCCCTCTCAGACGTGTGTGTGCCCTCTCAGACGTGTGTGTGCCCTCTCAGACGTGTGTGTGCCCTCTCAGACGTGTGTGTGCCCTCTCAGACATAACAAGCAATCATCAACAACAACAGAGGCGTGGAGTTTCTGTCTTTCACCTTTAATTGATGCGGAATATAACAAGACAAAGTAAGAAAGAGACAGTACAACACTACGGTTGTGACAGTAAAATCAGTTATAACTAAATAAAACAGAATGGCTTGGTAAGTCCAGGGTAAGGGGATGGCTCATTATCAAGATATGCTTGTACCGGGTACTTGGTCACTGAGAGAACCTCTGCTAGTAGTCAAACCTACCTATAGCAAACCTATGGCTTCTGGAGATGAGCAGTGATTGCAACCATATCCAAGATATGCAAGCTGACTAATAAATACATACAGTACGGAAAACAGAAGCAGTAAGATTCTCTGGGAGACACTGGGACCTAACTTGCTTTTCATCTCAAACAGAAATCACAGTTTGGGATCTGCACATCATAGTAAAACATTCAACCATTTCAAAATAAGAAAGCAGACAAACAGTACAACCAATAGTAGGTTATGAAGGCAAAAACATGGACTAACATTGACCCTTGACTGAGCATGAACCAAGATGCAAAATAAACTTGTATAAAATGAAATCTCTCCATTCAAGCGAGGATATTCAAGACTCCCGAGGGCTCAATTTCCCTTAAGAAAAAAAACAAAAACGAATACATTACATTTCCAATCATCCATTTGACGTCATTCAAACAGCAATCTTTCCTTCTGGCTCCATCTGGTGGACAAGAGCCATTACTGCACCCAGCCCAGTTCAGTCACTGTCGAACTTGATGGAGTTGACAGTTTAGGAGACGGCCCGCCTACGTAGCTACCGCGCTTCTTCTTGGTCTTCTCGTGGCGGAACGATTTGCCCTTGGTGAACCTGAGCACATTATTGGCCTTCTGGCCCCAGTCACCAGAAGATCCTCTCTGGACACGGAAATAAGAAAAAAAACCATGATCCAAAACGCAGCACATTTGTACATAAATAAGCATTATTTCCCATTACACAGGTGGATAAGTCCACACGCACAGCCAGAGTACACGGATAACAGCTGTCTGCCAAACGAGGGTCCACCTCAATCTCCTCTTCTCTTATTCTTCGGAAAGGAATATTCTTCCGAAAAGGGAGAAAAGATACAAGTTAGTCACCCATGCTTCCACACCAGAACAAAAACTTCAACCAAAGATCTACTGGCCAAAACACCAAGGACCCGTGAGGGAAAAACGCTTTTCTAATTTGATGTTAATAAAGTGTCTGACATGGCATAGAAATACATCATACACAATGTAGAATTGTCTCATCTGGCACAAAATAAGCCAGAGGATTTCAAGCCAGACGGTTCTAAAGGGTCACTGGAGGAACATTGAGGCGTCTGGAGAGGAAAAATAATACGGCAGGTCACTCGGACCGACCCGACACCAGAGCTGCAGCCACGCCAAGCCTTCTCAGCCTGTCACTGAACACATGAACACCAACACATCCATCATCATTCCCTGTCAAGAGGGGGGAAGTTACTTTTCAACAAACGTCCTGCTATGCCAGAGTCTGACCGCTTGTGATGGGAGTCACTGGTGTCTGCTATGCCAGAGTCTTACCGTTTGTGATGGGGGTCACTGGTGTCTGCTATGCCAGAGTCTTAGCGTTTGAGATGGGAGTCACTGGTGTCTGCTATGCCAGAGTCTTAGCGTTTGCGATGGGAGTCACTGGTGTCTGCTATGCCAGAGTCTTAGCGTTTGCGATGGGAGTCACTGGTGTCTGCTATGCCAGAGTCTTAGCGTTTGCGATGGGAGTCACTGGTGTCTGCTATGCCAGAGTCTTAGCGTTTGCGATGGGAGTCACTGGTGTCTGCTATGCCAGAGTCTTACCGCTTGCGATGGGGGTCACTGGTGTCTGCTATGCCAGAGTCTTAGCGTTTGCGATGGGAGTCACTGGTGTCTGCTATGCCAGAGTCTTAGCGTTTGCGATGGGAGTCGCTGGTGTCTTGGGAGGTTTGTTCTCATCTTCCATCTGACCCTTACAGCAGCAGCAGCAGCCTTCTGGGCAGCAGGGGCAGGGGGTGTTTTTGCTGATGGAGATGGGGATGGAGCTGGAGATGGAGAGAGATGGAGAGAGAGAGAGAGAGAGGGGGGGGGGGAGGGGGAGAGGGAGAGCAGGGGCAGAGAGAGAGAGAGAGAGAGAGAGAGGGAGAGAGAGATGGAGAGGGAGAGAGAGAGAGATAGAATGAGAGAGAGATGGGGATGGAGATGGAGAGAGATGGAGAGAGAGAGAGATGGAGAGAGAGAGAGAGAGAGGGGGGAGGGGAAGAGGGAGAGCAGGGGCAGAGAGAGAGAGAGAGAGAGAGAGGGGGGGAGGGGGAGACAGAGAGAGAGAGAGAGAGAGGGGGGGGGGAGACAGAGAGAGAGAGATGGAGATAGAGATGGGGAGAGATGGAGAGAGAGAGAGAGAGAGAGAGAGAGAGATGGAGAGAGAGAGAGAGAGATGGAGATGGAGATGGGAGAGAGAGAGAGAGAGAGAGATGGAGAGAGAGAGAGAGATGGAGATGGAGAGAGAGAGAGGTGGAGATGGAGATGGAGAGAGAGAGAGAGAGAGAGAGAGAGATGGAGAGAGAGAGAGGTGGAGATGGAGATGGAGAGGGAGAGAGAGAGAGAGAGAGAGATGGAGAGAGAGAGAGGTGGAGATGGAGATGGAGAGGGAGAGAGAGAGAGAGAGAGAGAGAGAGATGGAGAGAGAGAGAGGTGGAGATGGGTTCTTCTTAGTGGCGGGGGCTTCACTGTCCGAGCTGCTTTCTGCTGCTGCTGCTGCTTTAGCGGGTGGAGCTGCAGCCTTCACAGGTGTGGGCTTTGCAGGTGTGGTTGCTGCAGCTGCGGGCTTCTTGGCCGGTGGCTCCTCCTCGACGTCAGAGCTGTCGGAGTCCGAGCTGCTTTCTGCTGCCTTGGCGGCCGCTGCTGCAGGCTTGCAGTCGCTTCCTCTTCCTCTGAGCTGGAGGAAGAAGAGTCTTTCTCTGCTGCATGGGCCGGAGTGGCCTTAGCAGGTGGAGCCTCGCCCTCTGAGCTGGAGCTGTCTGGGACTGGGCTGCAGGCTTCTTCAGCTCCTCTTCCTCATCCTCCGAGCTGGAGGAGGATGATGATGACTCTTCCTCTTTAGCGGGTGGGGCTTTGGCTGCTGGTGCAGATGGTGCAGATGGTGCTCTTCCTCGTCCTCGTCCTCGGAGCTGGAGTCTGAAAGGGCAGAGTCTCATTAGGGTGCTTCGGAGCATTTCAGATGGAGGGTGAACAGTAGCATTTACGCTAAACAAAAAGCAACAGGGAAAGTGCCCTTTGCAAATTAGACCGCCGGACTCAGTGGTTCGGATACAAATCACCTCATTGACATTTCAGAGCACAAGTCCATTCATTTCCATTACGTCTCGCAACACAATAACTTACAATGAAGTGCACATTTAAGATATACAATTACCCTTGACATTCTGCCAGGTAAGTAGCCCTGGCCTTCAGAAAGCAAGTAATGGGATACTCCATATTCGTAGTCTGCCAGTGTTTCAAAGAACTCTTCAAGCATAGGGGGGCCCTGAAGGACTCAAATATGAGATTTGCAATAAGGGAATTTAATTATTTATATACTTATTTTTTTCTAGAACATACCAGAACTTTCCGAACTGGACTCATCTTTCTTAGGGGGGGGGGGAGGCGTCTTGGCAGGGGCTGTTTTAACTGAGAGGAGAACAGAGTTACAAAACAGGCAACAGCTACACCAGGGCAACTGCAACAGAGAACTAACTTGCAGTTCAGTTCCTACCAGCAGCAGGTGCCTTCTTCTCATCCTCCTCTTCATCACTGCTGTCGTTCACTGCTGTCAGAGAAGTCCTCTTTTGCTTTGGCCTTGTTGCCCCCTGCTGGGGTGGAGTTACTTTGCCCGGAGGACGGGGGAGGGACCGCACTGTACTGCCCTAAACAATAAAGAGGAGGACATTCGATTGACTTTTTAAAATCTCATACTTTCAGCTGTGTACAAACAGACACATATCAGATCACATACATCTACATAGTTGCCCACATGTGTGCCTGAAGACAATCATGAACTCAGCCAGAAGGCAGATGTGGAGGAACCCTGATCCTGGTGTACGTGTGTGAATGTTTCCAAACAGCTACTGTACCGGCTTTGGGTTTCTTGCTGGGAGGGGCCTCCTCCTCCTCATCTGAAGAGTCCTCTTCACTGCTGGACTCTGCTGGGGCGGCAGGCTTGGCAGGAGGGGTCTTCAGTCATGATTTGTCAAACACAATAAAGAATATAAAAAACTCCATGCAATTAAAGATTAGTCTTTCAGGAGTTCAGCTATTAGATCTATGATACCATGTGCTAGTTACATCCACCCAGTGTGAGTGGCGGTTATGGTACCTTAGCTGGTTCCTCCTCTTCAGAGTCGCTGGAACTGTCCTCACTGCTGCTGCGCTCCTGTTTCTTCGGAGCTGCTGTCATTTTGTGGGGCTGTTTTTTTTTCTTTTTTTTCTTAAGCTAATCACCTGTGGCCACCCTGGGGGACGTGACCTAGTGACGTACACGCCGTCGCCTTCACACAAACCACACGGGATACTGGGGAAACCACGCACCAGACAGTTGTTGTGGAAACGATAAAAAATACGAAAAAAGAACTAAACCAACCAAACTGAGCAACGCCAAAAGAGATAAAACCTCGCGGGCTGTCCTATTAGCAAATTTCCAGGGCTACCTTACCTGATGTGTTATTGATCCCACTTTGCCCTCTGCTGGTGCATTAAGGAAATGACACGGCCCGCGTCCAAATGGCATGATTACATTTAACTACTTTTGCACTCCCTCGCATTCCCATTGTGTTCTTCCTCCGTGGATCCCGCAGATCACTGTGATGCTTTATTTTAGTGCGCTCTACCATTCTAAGTATTCGTTTAAGTTTACGTTCACTGATTGCATAACCATGCATGCTCATCATTAAGCAGTAAAACTGTAATCACATATGTAATGACAAGTACAAGTACAATTCTATAAGCTGATCCATGTGTTGCATGCTGGAGGCAAATAGATCAAGAATAGTGTAATCGCAAAAGGATTGTGAGGTAGTGTAAAATGTAATGGAGACTATTGCGAGGAAACGCAAAGGTAGCCCACCACGACCTTACGGAGCCCCATAAGGGTCAAGGAGGGAATATTTTTTTGATGGTGAGTATTTTCTTTAGCTACCTTTGCGCTTAACATTAAAAAGACAATTCTCTCCACCAGAAACAAAATTCCAACAATGACCCTTATGGGGCTCCGTAGAATAGCAACGCTCTGTGTGTTCTTATTTCTCGGGAAAGGCAGGGGTAAGCCTGAACATAGACATATACATATATATATGTTTATATGTCTATGTGTCTCCACGGGCCTGAAACGGCAACTCGTCACATCTCACTCTTCTAACTTTGTCTGACACGAGTAGATCTGTGCTCGACTACTTACGTCTTGTATTTCCAAAACAGATTTGCGGAACAGAGGTTTTGAAAAAGGACACTAGGAGGAGTGGGCAAGGAGCAGAGCTGGTTGTTGCCTTTCTTTTGACTTGTCGAAAACTCTTGTTTGGACATTTAACTGGAAGAGAGATGTAGAACATCTTGTCATCGCGCAGTTAGAAGAACATTTCCACGGGGGCTGTGATGGTCTGTTTATGTTAAACTAAGGTTGGTATTGCTTATCGTTTACATTGACTCTTTCTAGGACTCCTGCAGGCTAAGTTACTTCGTTGGAAGTCCAGTTTTATTACTCAGTTATTACAAAAATAGCATATGTTCTCTTTACAGCAACAACGTGTTAAATAAGAAAAGCGTAGACGTTTGTTGACTCAGTATGTTGAAGGTGACAAGCAGCGTTAACATTATAGGATATCGTCGTGTTGTTATTCTCAGCAATATGCTGCAAGCATGCTCCGTAATCTTACAAGTGACAGTTCCTCTACATAAGTTATGCTATCATTAAATTGTAGCCTACAGAGTTTGTATTGTTACAGATACTGTTTGGAAGATCTACCAAATCCCGCATTATTGCAATTACATCTGTTATAAGTGCTTAGGTGGCATAAACGGTCACGCTTCCTGGCGTGTCAAAACTGAAGATATGGCACAAACCTGACCACTTGTGAGTCACATGCTGTCATCTGAGGTCATCAGTTTTTAGCATTGGGTGATTCAGTTTTATGTCTTTTTAAAACTTACATATTGCGCCATACCTGCTCCGCAAGTCTTGAAAAAAAACACACATATCACGTTTATTTAGACTTTGTTAAAGTGCAGATGGACGTAATTTTGTGTAAATCAATGAATGTGTGTATTTTGATATTAGCTGCCAGTGATGCAGAGGAATTGTTAACTATTTTCATGCTTTCTCACTGGTATGTGGTGTGATTGATTTGCGACCTAAATTCTTACTTGTAATGCAAGAGATGTTTTATTAGACTGCATATCTAAACATGAAATGCAGGTAAAAGTGAAATCACCAGCGCCACCACTGTTCTGAAGTAACACCTGTGACGTGACAGAACAACTAGGACACCTGTCTGTTATTAGGGTGCAGCCCATCTTCAGGGTGAACGTGACGTGTTACTTCTTGCTTCACTTGCGCATAGCTTGTTTAATTGCTCAGTTTGATGATCTCTTACTCCTCTGTGGTTTCCATGTTCCTGTTATGTCCCTCACACACACGCTGAAGGCTCTTCTAGAAACACTGATTTTGTTTTGTGGTCACTCTTGTGAGGACAAGGTCACGGTCTTTCTCGCTTTAGCATTTAATCCGCTCTGTAACTAATTATCTCTCCTTTGCATTTTTCATGAATTCCCTTCTGTTTTCTGCCACATCCTTGGGCTCATGTGGTGTGTTCCAAGGACACACACAACATCTTTATGTGAACTCACAGAAATTAGGAGGGGGCATTAGGTCAGGATGTTTGTGTGTGTGTGTGTGTGTGTGCTCGTGTGTGTGTCTCGTGAGTGGGGGCCCCTGTGAGGAAGCCTAGGAAAGAGTGTGTTTTTAGGTCAGGCTCTTATCTCCTGGTCTTGTGTCTTCATAGATCCCATGGCGGATCCCCCTCCACCATAACAGACCTTTCTGCTCTTATCACCGTGCTCCTCAGATGAGATTGGGGCATTCACCCTCGACCTTGAGAAGAACAAGAGAAGGTAGTCGAATGTCACAACTGTTCCTGGAACTGAATACCGATGTGATCTTTGTTGCTCTGCTGTCTTGGAACTAAATACAGATGTGATCTTTGTTGCTCTGCTGTCTCACTCATAGACATATATATATGTCTATGGTCTCACTGTGGTCTGAATACAGATGTGATGTTTGTTGCTCTGCTGTCTCACTGTGGTCTGAGTTCATCCACTCTTCTTCTTTGTGTTTCCAGGGTCCTTGTGGTTTTAACACCTCCTGCATTACCAGCTGGGTCCTCCAGGGGTGTCGGTCCCCTTCTTTTCCTTTCCTTTCCCCCACTCTGTCTATCCTTGGATTATTTTCTATTATTCAGAGTTCCCCCCCTTCAAACCCTTCCTCTTTCCTGTTTTCCCCTCCTTCTCTCCTCCCCATGTCCCCTTTCTCCTCTCCCCTCTGAGAGATGGCCGGCATCGAGCCACAGGCCAGTTTAAACTCCTCGTACGTGGCTGCACCGCACTCCTCCATGTCCGACGGCGATGAGGACCAGGCCCCGGGCCCCGAGGGCGACCAGTCCCCGCTGCTGCCCCCCTCCACTGGGCCCCTGGCCACCCGGCACAGCCCCGAGGACACCCACTACCTGGTGTACCTCATCTTCTTCGTGATGGGCATCGGCTCGCTGCTGCCGTGGAACTTCTTCATCACCGCAAAGCACTACTGGCTGTACAAACTCAGCAACAGCTCACAGACGGACGGCCATGAGGAACCACACTCAGACCTCAGCGTAAGTGTGTGTTGTGTGTGTGTGTGTGTGTGTGTGTGTGTATTGTGTGTGTGTGTGTGTGTGTGTGTGTGTGTGTGTGTGTATTGTGTGTGTGTGTGTGTGTGTGTGTGTGTGTGATATTTCCTGATATACCTGTTTCTATGATGTGGTTGAGGATTCCCCCAAGGCTATAAGTGTGTGCATTTCTGTTGATGAGAGAGGAAAGCAAACAGAAAGGAGGACTTAGACAGAGAGACAGACAGACCTGGGTCCTGGATTGTCTCGTGACTGGAGAACTGAGTCTTCTTTCACTGAGCCATGACCACACAATTAAATGGTTAAAATCCTGGAGGAGGAGCCAAGGGAGGGCAGGAGAGAAGCAGGAGAGAAGCAGGAGAGATACGGATGTGTTTGTCAATTAGCGCTGCACACATACTAACTACCAGGCAGTCATGAGCCGTTCTGTTTCTGACTTCTGGTTATTGACAGCGCAGATGGTGAAATGAATTTGGTCTTCACTAAGCCTTACTTCTCTATTTTACAGCCTCTCTCTCTCTCTCTCTTTCTCCCTCTGCCTCTCCCTCTCTCTCCCTCTGATCTAATAATGTGCTCAGGCTTGCTCCTAAAACATGTCTGTTTTTCTGCTAATTGGATCAGGATGCTGAAAGGTACATTTCAGGACACGGGACACAAGTGCAATCAGATTGTTGTGTTTCGGTCACCTAGGAGACAGAGGTGTGTTCAATACCATGAGTTGTGTGGGAACCCACAGTAGACCAAACCTGAAGGTCATAAGTGTACCACTCTTACGTTGATACTAAGAAGCGCGCTTTTAAATCAGTGGTGTTGCAAACGTTTGAATGTTTGAGATGAAATCATATTGTTCACAGGAAATCAAGGACATTCGTCAATCCCATACTTCCTATTTGACTTACTGTTTACTTATCTGAACATCTGTGTAAATGTTTGTAATTAAGAAGCAGAAGTGACCAGTGGCCAGTTTCACTTATCATTATGTAGAAATGATTTATGGTGAGAGCTCACACACCTGATCTGAAATATCAGTGTGTTCTACGTCCACTGTGACATGGATGACTCCAGACTCCAGACTGTCCCTTTTTTTAAATCTTTGTTTCATTTTTGCTGTCCAAACCTCCCTCTGATGTAGCAGTGTGATGTTTCAGTGGCTCTGCGTTGTTGCATCAGTACTCTATGCTGTAGGGACATAAAGAGTCTCTTCACTCTTCTGCAGGTGTATATGAAATGTCTGTTGTGTGTGTGTGTGTGTGTGTGTGTGTGTGTTGCCTCCACAGGACTACTTTGAGAGTTACTTAGCCATCGCCTCCACCATCCCCTCGGTGCTGTGCTTGGTGCTCAACTACCTCCTTGTTAACAGGTCAGTGACAAGAATGTGCGGTCGCCTACTTCCCCATTGGGTGGCACGCATAAAAATAAACACTCACACACACACACACACTTTCACACACACACACACACACACACACACACACTTTCACACTAGGTCACGCACACTCAGGTGCTTTTTTGAGGCTTCTGCTGATCCCAGCAAGCACAACCGTCTGAGAGATGTCATTGTCAGCACTGTCTCCTCTGCCTGTGCTGGAGAGCAGTTGCACAGTTCTCCTTATAAGATGATCATGTGGTCATAAGTATCGACTTTAGCTTATTGCTGAAAAGGAAAGTCATCATCCATCAGCGTAAAGATTCGGGGCCATTACTCATGAAAATACAAAAAAAAGGTTCTCTGAAAGACTTTTGAAAAGATATTTGCCACCAGATCTCTCAGGAGGCGAAGCCTCTCGCAGACATGACTCAGACAGCCCACTGATAAACACTAGAACACGTTGGGTGCGATCTCACCTTTCCACCAATCAGATTTGCTCCCGTAAATAACCTTCAGTTGCTACAAGCCCAGGGTATAAACGGTTCTCTGTAAAGGCCTGTGTCTAAAATGGTGCCGTGGAAAGGCTGTTGAACTTCAGGCCCCCCATCTTGGGAGAACAAAATGTCCTCTTTCTTTCTTTCTTTCTTTCTTTCTTTCTTTCTTTCTCTCTTAATGGCTGAAGTGTCGGGGAGGCAGAAGGAGAAATAGTATCCTGTCTGACACGCATTTCTCCGCGGTGTGGTGACAAATTGAATTTAGTCAGAGGACTCTTGGATCACACGGACCTCTCCGCTGTGGAAAACAGAACGTTGCACAATGGTTCTTGTCTGCTACCTCACAAACATCGTCAACATCTTTCTGCGTGCGAAGACATTTGAAATGCACACAGCTTTTTCAGGTTTGAAAGAGCAGTAATTGCCAAAAGAATGATAGTTTAGAGAATAGTTTTCGTGAGTGAGATTCAGGCCCAGTCACGATTGACCTCAGTGAACGTGTGTACAGTGCCCAAAGCATTCACCCTCAGTGAGCGTGTGTAGAGTGCCCATAACAGTATTCACCCTCAGTGAACGTGTGTGTATAGTGCCCAAAGTATTCACCCTCAGTGAACGTGTGTACAGTGGCATATTCACCCTCAGTGAACGTGTGTACAGTGCCCAAAGTATTCACCCTCAGTGAACGTGTGTACAGTGCCCAAAGTATTCACCCTCAGTGAACGTGTGTACAGTGCCCAAAGTATTCACCCTCAGTGAACGTGTGTAGAGTATTCATCCTCAGTGAACGTGTGTACAGTGCCCATAAAAGTATTCACCCTCCCTCAGTGAACGTGTGTGTAGTGGCATATTCACCCTCAGTGAACGTGTGTACAGTGCCCAAAACAGTGTTCACCCTCAGTGCCCAGTATTCACCCTCAGTGAACGTGTGTACAGTGGCATATTCACCCTCAGTGAACGTGTGTACAGTGCCCAGTATTCACCCTCAGTGAACGTGTGTACAGTGCCCAGTATTCACCCTCAGTGAACGTGTGTACAGTGCCCAGTATTCACCCTCAGTGAACGTGTGCCCAAAGTATTCACCCTCCCCTGAATGTTTTGCCCTTTTATTGGTTTACAGCATGGAATCTTTGGCTTTTTTGACACTGATCAGCAGAAAAATTCTCATTCATGTCAAAGTGATCTTAATTGATTCAAAATATAAAACGCAATATAATTGATTACATACGTTGTAATCGTTGATTACATAAGTTGGTATTTAGTATGTGCAGTGACAGCTTTCAGCCTGTGTGGAGAGGTTTGGATCAGCTTTGCATATCTGGACACTGCAGTGATCGTGACTGAACAGCCACAAATTCTTATTGGGATTGAGGTCTGGACTCTAAATATTAATGTTCTGGAGAGGCCGAGTCAATGTTGTAAAACAAGAAAAGGTGAAAACTTCAAAGCGAGCTGAATACTTTTTATAGGCTGTACTTTGTTGTTGTAGCAGTGTCTGTCTTTCAGTGGTCTGAATGGTCTGAATATTTCTCACATTCATACAGTCATATGCAACCTTCATGCCTTATACAGTCATAATAATTCCAAAAATATGTTGCTTTAAGTCTCACTGTGCGTTACCAATAGGTGTTCCTCTTTAATTGTGTGTGTGTGTGTGAGTGAACTTTACCTTGTGCATGTGTGTATTCATGTTTATACTTCTATTTATGTGCATATACACATACGTAAACGTGTGTGTGTGTGTGTGTGTGTGTGTGTGTGTGTGTAGAGTGACGCCCCGGGTGCGCATCCTCTCGTCCCTGTGTGTGATCCTGGTGGTGTTTGTGGTGACCACGGTGATGGTGAAGGTGGACGTGTCGGGCTGCCAGCATCAGTTCTTCGCGGGGACGCTGGCCAGCGTGGCCCTGGTGAGCGGAGCCTCCAACCTCTTCTCCGGCAGCGTGTTTGGCATCAGCGGACACTTCCCCATGCGCATCTCCCAGGCCCTCATCTCAGGTAGGCTCAGACATCTCAGGGACTGATGAAGGATGCTGTTGATAGTTAGTAGTGCTATAGCTATCAGACACAGACACAGACACAGACACAGACACAGACACAGACACAGACACAGACACAGACACAGACACAGACACAGACACAGACACAGACACAGACACAGACACAGACACAGACACAGACACAGACACAGACACAGACACAGACACAGACACAGACACAGACACAGACACTCCCAGGGTGCTCCCTTCCCAGGGAGGACTGTAAAATGAAATGTATAATTTGCTAAATAAATACATAAATGCAAACTCTAACCCCATTTCTTTCCCTGGGACTCCTGGTGCTAGTTGGTGTTGTGGTGAAGAGCCTCAAATATAACCCCTGCTGAATGATGTGTGTGTGTGTGTGTGTGTGTGTGTGTGTGTGTGTGTGTGTGTGTGTGTGTGTGTGTCTGTGTGTGTCTGTGTCTGTGTCTGTGTCTGTGTCTGTGTCTGTGTCTGTGTGTGTGTGTGTGTGTGTGTGTGTGTGTGTGACCTCTCAGGACAAGCAATGGGCGGCACTCTGAGTGCGGTGGCGTCTGTGATCGACTTGGCAGCCGCCAGTGACGTGACAGACAGCGCCCTGGTCTACTTCCTGACGGCGGACGTCTTCATTCTCTTGTGCATCGTCATGTACCTGCTCCTGCCCAAACTGGCCTACTCCCAGTGAGTCACGACAACACTGACACTAATCACCACGACAACACTGACACTAATCACGCCTATCGTCACGACAACACTGACACTAATCACCCCGATCTCACCAGAGAGTCACGGCAAAATTAGTGTCAATCACACCGATCTCACCAGTGAGTCACGACAACACTGACACGAATCACACCTATCGTCACGACAACACTGACACTAATCACACCTATCGTCACGACAACACTGACACTAATCACACCCATCGTCACGACAACATTGACACTATTCACACCCATCTCACCAGTGAGTCACGACAGCACGACAACACTGACACTAATCACACCTATCGTCACGACAACATTGACACTAACCACACCTATCGTCACGACAACATTGGCGCTAATCACACCCATCTCACGAGTGAGTCACGACAACACGAATCACACCTATCGTCACGACAACACTGACACCTATCTCACCAGTGAGTCACGACAACAACACTGACACTAATCACACCCATCACACCTATCGTCACGACAACACTGACACTAACCACACCTATTGTCACGACAACACTGACACTAATCACACCCATCTCACCAGTGAGTCACGACAACATTGACACTAATCACACCTATCGTCACGACAACACTGACACTAATCACACCTATCGTCACGACAACACTGACACTAATCACACTCATCTCACCAGTGAGTCACGACAACATTAGTGTCAATCACACCTATCGTCACGACAACACTGACACTAATCACACATCACCAGTGAGTCACGACAACACAACACTAATCACACCTATCGTCACGACAACACTGACACTAATCACACGACAACATTGACACTAATCACACCTATCGTCACGACAACACTGACACTAATCACACTCATCTCACCAGAGAGTCACGACAACACTGACATTGACACTAATCACACCTATCGTCACGACAACACTGACACTAATCACACTCATCTCACCAGAGAGTCACGACAACACTGACATTGACACTAATCACACCTATCGTCACGACAACACTGACACTAATCACACCTATCTCACCAGTGAGTCACGACAACACTGACACTAATCACACCTATCGTCACGACAACACTGACAGGTATTACATCAACTACTATTCAGATAAGCCCAAAGAGGATTGGTGCACAGCATTAGTGCAAAACATACAGCAGTTTCAGTTAGCCAGACAAGGCTATGGACAGGTGACCACTACAGGACTATGCAATCACAAGCTAATGCCTCAAATCTTTCTCTGGTCACTACACTTTCAATGCATTGAGCAAACAGCTCTTTAATAGCAGTAGTACTGTAGTGGTCACCTGTCCATAGCCTTGTCTGGGTAACTGAAACTGCTGTAACTGTTTTGCACTAATGCTACTGCTATTAAAGAGCTGTTTGCTCAATGAATTTAAAGTGTAGTGGCCAGAGAAAGACTTGAGGCATTAGCTTGTGATTGCATGAACACACACTATGCCCACACACGCATGTGCACTCTCAGTAACTGATTCAAGCCTGCACTCTTCCAATCACACCATGGGGATCCCCCAGTGATATCGACTGTGATTCTGTCAGGTTCTCTCACTGACTCCTGGCTCACTGGGCTGAGTGTAGCACAAAGACAGACAGAGACAGAGAAAGAGAATTGAGGAACAAGAGGTCAAGGGACGTGTGTGAGTTTCATCCTTGAGTGGTGAAGCAAAACCGCAGTTTCATGACAAGTGTGTGATATGTCGAAACTCAGCAGGCAGCAAGCAGACCGTCATGTGCTTAATACACTTTATATACTTAATACACTTCATATACTTAATACACTTCATATGCTTAATACACTTCATATGCTTAATACACTTCATATGCTTAATACACTTCATATGCTTACTACACTTCATAAGCACTTTCAGCTAAATCTGTTGAGACTCTGAATCGGGGCTGTTAGAATGAGTTCAGTTTTAATAACTAAGAGATCATTAGTATGCCATCAGACTAGTTCAGCTTTAATAACTAAGTGATTATCAGACTAGTTCAGCTTTAATAACTAAGACATCATTAGTATGCCATCAGACTAGTTCAGCTTTAATAACTAAGAGATCAGACTAGTTCAGCTTTAATAACTAAGAGATCAGACTAGTTCAGCTTTAATAACTAAGAGGCCATCAGACTAGTTCAGCTTTAATAACTATGAGATCATCCGTACGCCATCAGACTAGTTCAGTGGTGTGAAATCCAGTGTTGAATGATGGTATAACAGGCCAGTTGTGGTGGTGGAGCATTAACAGCAGAAAGCTTCTAATCATCAGTGCAGGTTTGGAAAGCGGAGGCTAAAAGTAAAATACTAATAATGAATGAGCACATGAACACACACACACACACACACACACACACACACCACACACACCACACACACACACACACACACACACATACACACACACACACACACACGTAACAGTGCAGCATTCTGCCTGCTGTCTGTCCATGGAGGAGAGGGGTGACATTTGCTCTTCATCTCCTCCCTCTTGCTGACTTGGGGGTTATATCTCACGCAGCCAGCAGTCCCGCAGTGCTGTCTGTACTTCCCCTGTTATACCTAACTGTCATTGTATTGAAAAGTCAGTTGTTAATGTGATTGTAAAGTTTGTATGTTGACTAGTGTCGGCTACCATGTTTTTATTTGTTTTATTTTCAAGATTGTCCAGTACAAGCACAAGAAGCAGTTTGTGAATGTCAATCTTTAGACAGCTTGAATCTGTGATAGTGTTGTTGGTTCTTTTTTTATCTCCTGGGCACCAGTCTTGTGGATGACCACAGTCTCTACTGCCTTAAAGCAGAGAAAAGAGATTGTGTACTGCCATCTAGTGGGCTGTAAAAGGAACTTCTTTTGTTATGTTTGCAACATGCACCTTAGGGTATTTAAATAATAAATCATTATTGTTTTGATTTTTTTTTATATTTATACAAAATATTTTAGTCTGGTAAAGTGTCCACCCACCCATTTGTTATATTCTTGGTTTATGTTCATGTGGCATCATTTAAAAGCATTTATTTGATAACTCCATGGGGTTTGTTCCCCACTAAATGGCCATTTGCATAACCCCCACATCTCCCTGCAGGGAGGGCATGTCATTAGTCTCAGCCATGACACTGATGAGGTGCACTGACTCCAGGGGGTCGCACTAAAGAGACACACTCTTGTGTTTCAGTGAGAGTAATGATGTTTGTGCAATGAAGTTTATTCTTAAACCGCTCTAATACATTTTGATGATCGTATACAACTGATCTTCCTTTTTCTTCCCTCCCTCCATTTCCCTCTCTCTCTCTCTGTGTCACACTTGCACACGCACTCTCTCTCTCTCTCTCTCTCACACACTCACACTCACACTCACACACACACACACACACACACACACTTACACTCGGCTCTCAGGTACTACATGGCTTTGGCCGGAGCGGTCGTGCCCTCTGAGGGGGCAGCATGTGGGGCAGCAGACGGGCACGCGGGCACGCCACCAGCTGCTGCCACCTCGGTCTCCGTGCCCCCTCTGAAGCCCATCCTGAGGAAGACGTGGGTGCTGGGCTTCTCCGTCTTCTACGTGTTCTTCATCTCCATCATGATCTTCCCGGCCCTCTCCTCAGGCATCCAGTCGGTGCAGCGGGACTCTGGCAGCCCCTGGACCACCACCTACTTTGTGCCGCTCACCAGCTTCTTCCTCTACAACGTGGCTGACTTCTGCGGCCGCCAGATCACGGCCTGGCTCCAGGTGCCCGGCCCCACCAGCCGGGTCCTGCCCATCCTGGTGGTCTGCCGCACCCTCTTGGTACCCCTCTTCATGTTCTGCAACTACCAGCCACGCTACCACCTCCACACCGTGCTGTTCGCCCACGACCTCTTCCCCGTGGTCTTCGTCTCGCTGCTGGGCCTCTCCAACGGCTACCTGGGCACGCTGCCCATGATCTACGGGCCCAAGGTGGTGCCACGCGAGCTGGCAGAGGCCACCGGTGTCACCATGTCCTTCTTCCTGACGCTGGGGCTGGCCGTGGGCTCGGCATTCTCCGTGCTCATCGTCCACTGCATCTGATCGCTGGGTCACAGCAGGGTCATCGTCCACTGCATCTGATCGCTGGGACACAGCAGGGAGGCGTAAGGAGTTCAGGTTCATGGGGAGGAAGAGGAGAGGGGTACCATAGAGCTCACATGGGGAGGAAGAGAGGAAGAGGAGAGGGGTACCATAGACTTCACATGGGGAGGAAGAGGAGAGGGGTACCATAGACTTCACATGGGGAGGAAGAGGAGAGGGGTACCACCATAGACTTCACATGGGGAGAAAGAGGAGAGGGGTACCATAGAGCTCACATGGGGAGGAAGAGGAGAGGGGTACTATAGACCTCACAGTCCTCTCCTTTCCATCCCCAGAGCCCAGACTAGACATCCGTGTGAAACGGAGTAACACTATGAACATGACAAGGCTGAGAGAGAGAGATGTCACTCAAACTAACATTCTCCTTCCTGATTGGCTCAGCAGTGGTACTACACCTTACCCTGCACATTTTGAATAGTGGTGCAGGCAAGGGTCTCTACTGTATGCATTACCTTTTTAAGTCTATTTTTAATTCTTTTATTGTATTTAAAATTTTAGAAAATCTTAGAAATCACGATGCAAATGACCCTATGATTTTGTTGTCGTTGTGTTGTCTAAACATGTGGATGACTGATCTCATTGTTTACTGACTTGATTGATGAAGTCTTTAATAAAAAAGACGACTGGTTTGTCACTGGTCTAAGACTTCACGCTCTGTGTTGCCTCATCCTCACGACAGCCTGCTGAGTTGGCCTGCTGAACTTCTCATAGTCACGTTCACTTCCTCAATCTATCTACTTGGCATTTAGGCTGCCTTTCAAGTGTGCTTCAGACATGCACAGAAGCCACCTCGCAAAGCTCACGAGAGAGTTCAGGGAGGTAGGAAGCTCACTGGCTGGAGAGTGTGAGACTCACTGACTGCCCCGGAGCTCTTCACTTTGTTAAGCAAATACCCAGAAAATGATCAGTATGTAAATATTAGCAGTGCTCCACCTCTCCGCACCTCCACATCTCTCATTCTTTTTCTAGTGTTCATAGTCAGAAGCGGGAGGTCAATATGAAGTCTGTTTTAAAAAAGTATCGAGACGGTTTGTAATTTCCGTACGCAGTCTACCTCCCTCAGCCCCGACTCATGAGTGTAAGACTCCTCATTTACAGGCGTTTACGCCCCCCCCACACCCCTTTTCAGACCCACACACACACACACACACACTGTCATTTGTTTCAATGGATTTACTGCCTCATTTGTGTGTTCATGTCAGTGAAATGGTGTATTTTCATGTTTTCAAGCGTTTCATATTACAGTTTTTGCCAGTCACTGTGGTACATTTCTCAGATCAGAATTAAAATTCTCAAAACTGCTCTACTTGCACATCATCTAGTCACTTGTGCACATCATCTAGTCACGTGTGCACATCATCTAGTCACTTGTGCACATCATAACTGTCCTTTCTCACATCAGAACTGTCATTTCTCATTCCTTTGAATATTTTGCAAACGCTTTTGCACATTCCTGCGAAAGGGTGTGTGTACAATCGTCTGCTGTTCAGTCTTACCCCGAGGCATCTAGGTATCTATCCTGTAAGTCATGACATGCAAATGGATTAAACCAGTTATTGTAATACTTCATCAGTTGCAGTGACATGGTATTTATGTATGCTGAGTTACTCAAGTGGGGTGGATGTGCCATGCCAGCAGATTGTATTTGTTGCTACTGTCCAGTCTGTGTGGAAGAATATCGTAGCAGGATGCAGGAAATCAATCAAATCACTTGGAACCTTGTTGATTCGAAATTGCTGTCAGTTACATCAATAGCATTAAGTTTGTCAGACAATCATGTTGAGTTAGTTGGAGACATGCAATAATCTGGTAGACTGACGAATTACTATGAGTGCCAGCTACAGTAAAAGCTGTTCCAGGATGAATTTATGTTCATGACTACCCTATTTTCCCGACTATTAACTGCACCGTAAATAAACTGCATTACACTATTTTATGTAATTGTATAAAACAAACATGTGTATTAAATGGAGTGTCTTACGCCATGCCATAAACCCCCCTCACTGAACAAGCGCACACAAATAGCCCACGCACAGTGAAAACCATTTCTTGAGCATTTATTTAGTGTTGCTGTTATGGTGTGGGAATGGATGCTGCACGTTTAAGTCAAATTGTTAATTGATCCCCTGGCGACCCATGAACGATAATCGTCTGACATGCTTGCAGTGGGAATTGAAACCATTAAATGACTGTGTTCAAGAAGGGCATTGGAGGGGGACTTCCTCCTCATTCGCTAACATTACATTGATATCAGAGTAAGCCCTTGCCTGGTTGATGTCCAATTATTTCTTTCAGGATTGTTTAATGTATTTTAACATCACATCAGAGAGCAATTCACATCACCTGCAAGACTTCCTTTTAGTGTTTAGCTGATTTAGAAATATATATTTTTGCAGGCAATGTAGTGTTTCCTGGTTGCTATGGTTATCTAATTGCTATGTTTTTTCAATAACCTTAAACGGCTTAAATGGAAGAGTGCCATTTGCATGAAATGATAGCTAGTTATCTAGCTAATGTTATAGCATAGAATAGAATATATTTATTTGTCATTGCACAAGTACAACGAAATTAAGGTAGCAGCTCTCAGACACAAAAACAATAAAAATATAGATTGAACACATATATATATATATATACATATTTACACTATAAAAACACAAGACATATAACACAACAGAGAGACAAATACAGGTCAGTTTTGTGCATTGTTAAGTTTACATTTACATTTTACATTTAGTCATTTAGCAGACGCTTTTATCCAAAGCGACTTACAAGGTTGTATGCACATTTTACATTTACACTGATGGCACACTGCACATCAGGAGCAATTAGGGGTTCAGTGTCTTGCTCAAGGACGCTTCGACAGGGAATCGAACTAGCAACCTTCTGATTACTAAACGACTTCTCTACCCCTCTGGGATAGAAGCTGTTTCTCAGCCTGTCTGTTTTTGCTATCATGGTCCTAAAGCGTCTCCCTGAGGGTAACAGTTCAAATAGGTGGTAACCAGGGTGTGTTGAGTCTCTGAGGATGCTGTGGGCTTTTCTGAGGCAGCGTGTTTTATAAATGTCCTCAAGAGGTGGAAGAGAGCAGCCAATTACTTTTTGCGCTGTGTTAATGACCCTCTGGAGTACCTTTCTTTCTGCTGCCGTGCAGCTGGCAAACCACAGCGAGATGCCATAGCTTAACACTGACTCCACAGAGCAGCGGTAAAAGGACACTAACAGTTTCTTTTTTTATTTATTTTTCCTGAGTAACCTCAGGAAATACAGCATCTGTTGTGCCTTTTTCAGCAGTGCAATGGTGTTTCTGGTCCAGGAAAGGTCCTCCTCGATGTGAGTGCCCAGGAATCTGAAGTTGGATACCCTCTCCACTCTCTCCCCATTGATGGCAATAGGCTGCATGTCCGATTTTTTCCTCTTATAGTCGACTATCAGCTCTTTTGTCTTGGAGGTGTTGAGGACAAGATTGTTCAAGGTGCACCATGTCGACAGCCTTTGCACCTCCTCCCTGTATGCAGTCTCATCTCCTCCTGAGATGAGCCCCACCACGGTTGTATCATCTGCGAACTTGATGGCATTGCTCGGGTGGGTGGGGGTGCAGTCATGGGTATAGATGGTGTAGAGTAGGGGGCTCAACACGCAGCCCTGCGGGGAGCCGATGCTGATGCTGAGAGCTGAGGAGAGATGGGATCCTACTCTAACCCTCTGGCAGCGGTCTGTCAGGAAATTTCTGATCCAGTAGCAGATTTGCTGTGAGAGCCCTGTCCATCAGTTTGGTGACCAGTCTGCTTGGTATGATCGTGTTGAAAGCAGAGCTGAAGTCTATGAAGAGCAGCCTGGCGTAATTTCCTCTCTGTTCCACGTGTGTAAGTGTGGTGTAGCAAAGGCTCCTCGACTTAACTTATACAATTATAAAGGGAAAAGGTAGAAACCCTCAGGGTTCCTGGGCAGCTTATTTACAAGTTCATATTGACACTATCAGCATGAGTTTATCAATGGCTAGCAGCTGCCAGCTGTTAAGATGGTTCCTTAAGCTAGAGAGAGCTAACCGTAAATATATGAATGACTGGTACTAGCGTAATACGCTGATGGCATATAGTTATGATGGGTAGAAAGCCCGCCTGGTGTTCATATTCACGTCATATTAAAATGAGTTCATATTTTGCCAGCTAGAAACTACGAACTGTGTTGAGAATCATGGTTATAATACATTGTTGTGCTGAACATGAAGCAGTTTTGCCACAACAAGTGAGGCCTGTGTGCAGAAGTGAGTGTCCTGTAAGGTCAAGCAGAAAGGCCTGTTCCCAGGGATGAGACTTGTTTTCGAAAAACAGGCCAACAGGTGCAGGCCGATGGAGACAGCCAAGCAGTCATGGGGGAGTCTTGAGATAAGAGATGTTGACAAGTCAAGGACAGGGGAAGCCTCCAAATAGGCTTTTTTTGCAACATTATAAGGACACCAAAAATGTGGTCACGAGGGTCTATTCCCCCCAAAAGTTCCCTGGCAACAGGTGAACAAAGAATATTCTGATTGGCTAAAGCGTGGATAAAATATGTGGAAATATGAGGGGATATTCTGATTGGTTCATTTTAGATAAAGTTTGAGGTTTATGATTTGCATAAAGTGACGAATTATGGGTTTAAAGGTTAGCTAATGAATAGAATAGACTTTATTTGTCATTGTGCATTAGATACACAACGAAATGTGTTTGTGCAACCACTAAAAAAAGTGCAGTTGTGCTGGGTGGAGGGTATGAGGGTTGTGTGATTGTTTAGTTCTGTGATGGCCCTGGGGATGAAACTGTTCTGCAGTCTGGAGGTGCGGGCTGTAGTGGCCCGGTAGCGCCTGCCAGAGGGTAGCAGGGTGAAGAGATGGTTTGCGGGGTGAGTCTCATCCTTCAAAATGCCACATGCTCGGCGGAGGCAGCGTGTCCTAAAGATGTCGTCCAGGGGAGGCAGTGAAAGTCCAATTATTCTCTCCGCAGACCTTATGACCTGACTGAGGGATTTCCTGTCCTTGTCTGTGCAGTTGACATACCATGCAGTGATACAGTAGCTATGTGAGGACACTTTCAATGCAACAGTGGTAAAAAGACTTAAGCAGCTCGGGAGACAGGTTGTTTCTCTTCCGTATTCTCAATGCACTGGGTTTCTGATTCAGAGCTGCTCCATGGACCACCACTCTCGATTTGAATATAATGTCTGCAGGATTGAATACAACTTCAGTTTATCGCACTCGGACTTCTGACTCTGATTAAATATTAACTCTAAGATTTGAAACAGTTGTTTTTCGCTACAACAGCTGTTAAAGATAGTTATCTAATTTAGGATAGTTCATAGCCAGTTAACTGGCATGAGACCTTGCACACCTTCTGCGGAGGTTCGTTCTCCAAAGCATCCCGTTAAATACAGTCTGGTAGAATACACATGTATGCGAATACAGGACACCCTTACTTTATCATTATTATAATCAATGTATAAACCGCGGTTAAGTCAGGAAATTACGGTACAAACCATGACAAGATGACATCAATAAATATGGCAATGCCACCAAAATGCATGTCATTAATTTACATTAGAGACAAAGTATGCATTTTGAGCAAGTTACAGGCTTTTGCAGGCAATCCATTGTGTGGTGCTATTCGAACAAATTATTTTGAGATATGAACCTACTGTCTTGAAAATGTTAAGGATGATTTAAGAAATGTACCAAAGCATATAAGAAAAGCTGTAATAACTTATTACATCCGATGAAAGCGTCTGTGCTTGGGATTCCCGATGGTCAAAAGCACCCCCCTAGCACTCGCAGACCTTATTTGGATCAAGGGTTTCTAAGTTACTACTCCTTCTGGTTTCACTTTCTTTAAAAAAATACTAAACACCTTTCCACCCTACAAATGTCCAGTGTGTGTTTGGATGATTTTCAGACATGTTTACTTTTTGGCTATTTGGACATTTGTGTCACATTAATTTAAGTTTGCCGTTTATGAAAACCTAATATTCTGTGTTCAAAGCCTCTTCCATTGCAGGTCCACATAAGACTTGTTTCAAGAATGGGTGTGTTCTCCGTGTAGCAGAAGGGCATAGTGAGGCAACTTGTGCAACGCATCTGTAATGCTGGAGGAAGCGCTTCAATAAGAACCTAGCCTGCATTTTACCAACTACAATGCAAACTCCGGTTGCTATGAGACAGAAAAATGCAGATGGAACATGGAGTAGGTAAAGAAATAACACAGGACATAAAGAATAGATTTGGAGTAGTTTTTAATTCAATTAGAATCTCTTTACAGATGGCTCATGTGATTTGAGTGCACTAACGAGAAATCTCTAAAAAAAAGGAAATACGCTGATTAAACGAGCAGTGGGTGGCCAAACAGTGACATGGGATTGCAGACATTTATGGTCATCCACAGATAAAAACACACGCGCACATGTAGAGCCCTCCCCCACAACAGTACTGCATCACTCCGTACACCCCTCTGATCTCAATTGGTCTTCTCTTGATCAGTGCCCAGCAAAGAAAGAGATCAACTTTCCATATGATGGGGAGGGGGTGCGGTTAAGGATTGGTTAAAAAAAACAACAAAAACAAACACTTAGATTTCTATTCCAGAACACTGGCCTCACAGGTCATTCAATTTTTAGAATTCTGACAGGTAGGGGGGGGGGAGGGGGTCAGGACTATTGGGGCATCCAATGATATCTCTGCTTTCCGAGGTCTCAGACCTCCTTTTACAAATCAAGGCACAACCTGCTCCCCTATCCCAGCCAAGGCTAAGCAACTAACAATTATCTGAGTACAGCCAGTGAAACCACCTCAAAAACAAAATGTGTGTGTGCGCTTTTGCATGAGCCTCACTCTTCCATCGCACTTCAAAGAAGTATTACAGCGAGACTAAGAGAATTTCAATTCTACAATGAATAGTTTTGTCCCTGACTGAACACACAAACGAAATAAAAACAAAACTAAAAACACAAGAAAAAAAATAAAACTGAATCAAGTCAAAGTCAACTAGATAAATGTGCCCCGTCCCCATCCCATTGAGTAGACATCCCTTCATTAAAACATCCAGTTTTCTGCTTGTTAAATTAGCGCCAAAAAAGTTAAATGGTGGTCATTTCAAATCTAATCTTCTCTCTCTCTTTTTTGTTTTTAAAAAGGGAAAAGAAAAAGAGAACAATCGTTTTTAAAAACAGGAAAGCAGCGCTAGAACAAATTCTCCTTTAATTTCCCAGGTTTGAATGGTGTTGGTCCTCATCTCTAGCTCCAAATGTGACGCCTGCAGTGAGACACCGCCTGGAAGACACACACACACACACACACACACACACACACACACACACACACACACACACACACACACACACACACACACACACACACAGAGAGAGAAGTTAGTTCTGATATTCCTCAACTACAGGTGCCACAATTACTCAACACGCTTATTTCATGCAGGTCGGATTGGTGCCTGCACTCAATTGGCTAAAACAGGTTGATATTTGAAACTTTTAGCTGAAGTGGATTGTGTTTTGGTTCTATAGCATGGTGGAGGGATGTGTGTGTGTGTTCCTCACATTGCAGCGAGAGGCGGTCTCCATGTTCTTGCACCAGTAGGCGGGCCCCCAGCTGCACCGCTCCATGCCCAGGAGCTTCTTGAGGCCCTCGGGGCACGCTCCCATTTTCTACACACACACACACACACACACACACACACACACACACACACACACACACACACACACACACACACACACACACACACACACACACACACACACACACACACACACACACACACACACACACACACACACACACACAAAAACATTTTACTCAAGTCACTCACAACACAAAGCTACCATCCTTACTGGGCCAATTGACATCAATTCTAAGTCTCGGCCATCACCACCTCCATAAACACTCAAGTTAGCTGGACTGGATCCCCATGATCAGCACAGTAGCATTGATAATGATGGGTATCAGATGACTGAAGGAGTCCTCACCATGCAAACAAAGTCAGGGTCCAGCATCTGGAGCAGCAGCTGCACCAGCATGGGCTCATACTGTTCAACCAGCTGGTCACACTACACAGGGAGAGAGGAGACAGGAGAGAGGGGAGAGGGGAGACGCTTACGTTACATTACGCCATGTTGAATTATGGCCCAGTGGAGAAACATCTCATCATATGTTTCAATTCAATTTTAATTTAGGAACTGTAGCTTTACAGCTCACTTGGGACAACGTGACAACATACACACCAAAGTGACACAACATACACACCAACGTGACGCAACATACACACCAACGTGACGCAACATACACACCAACTATGAATGGAAATGGAACAAATAGACCGGTTGGCGCTTGAAATGTTAGTGCTACACTAGGGCTGAACGATTAATTGCATTTGCGATTTAATCGCGATATGATAGAACGCGATTTTCTAACCGCAACGTTCGCGATTAAAAAACGTGGTCTAAAAATAAAAAAAAATAAAATACATTTTAAGATGGTACATTTTGCACACAGTGTTTAAAAAGTGCATGCCTAGTGTTTATACTTAAAATGACTGTTTAAATTACTTAAATGCACAGTGGCAAAGCCACCGATTTGTTGTTTTTGTTTCTGTAATGAGCAGTTAAATAAAAATGTAAAATGTGGGAAAGAATATTTTACACTAAATGTATCTAATATTGTGTTGGTCATATTTAAATCATTCATTACGCTTTGTTGGGAAAAAAAGAGGATAAAAAAAAAAAAAAAAAAAAAAAAAAATCGCATATTAAATCGCACTCGCAATATTTTGGTAAAAAAAAAAAATAAATAAAAAAATCGCAATTAGATTATTTTCCCAAATCGTTCAGCCCTATGCTACACTGCAAAACAGAATAGTTCAGTCGAGAGGCCCGACTGCTGTTCTGGTGCCGTGTTGGTTCTTACCTCGGTGCGGACACTCTCGGGCAGGAAGTTGCAGACCTTCCTGACGGCGTCCTCGATCTCGGCCTCGGTGGCGTTCTGCTCCAGGATGCCATCGACGTAGCGCACGGCCATCTTGCACACGTCACAGTAGCCTCCGGCCTCAAAGCGCACGGTGTCCATGACAGCTGGAGAGACACAAGAAGGGGCTTTAAAGGACAAACTGCTCAAAAGCCTCATGTTTGAAATAAAACTCAACCTGTTCCTTCTAGTGTGCATGCTGTTACAGTAAACATAGGCTTTGAGTTAACTATTGAATTGTATTGTCTGTATATATTGTTTGTAATGATTGTAAATATGAGAGAGCTGCAAGATACCAGAATTTCCCCACGGGATTAATAAAGTATTTATTTATCTATCTATCTATAGGACTGATTGGGGAGTGAGTGGGCAACAAGGTTCACCCCATAACAGTGATTGTACATGGTCCTTATTGGTCAGTGCATCACACTGATGCATCTTGAAGTCTTTATTAGTTAGTGTTAAGCACAAACGTACGGATGAGGAGACGGTCGGCATCTTTGCACAGCCCCAGCAGGGCACACACAGTCTTGGGGTCGGCCTCCTGCACCAGCAGATCAATGATGGCCTGGCCGTAGGTCTCAATCAGGTCCTTGCACTGGGCAGAGAGGGTCTTGGGGAGCACAAGGCACACCTTTTCAATAGCGCCCATCACTGCCTCCTGAGAGAGAGAATACGAGAGAGAGAGAGAGAGAGAGAGAGAGAGAGAGAGAGAGAATACGACAGAGAGATATGGAAGAAAAGGTGGTTTATTTTTAAAGAATTTGAAAGTCCCATGTCATGAATACCCTTCACAGAAACAGTTTTGTGTTTTTGTAACAGCGTTCTGAGAACTAAACAATGTATTCTTTCTCTTGGTTCTGTGCTGAGGTCAAGGCTTACTGGCATATAGCAGTTTACTGAGAGCAAGAGCCGTGAGAATGACACCACCTCCCTCCACCTGACCTGTGATGTCACTCACTTCTAGCACTACAGTTACGACACAAGGGGGCGCTGCGCACACACACACACACACACACGTAATACCGCTCAATAACAGGAAGCCAACGTAGGTTTCCCATAACAGCAGCGGAAAAAAAATACCACCCCAAAAACATGACTCAACTCTGATAGTTGTATCTACCAAGTTCTAGATCACACATCAGCTCACACTGTTGAGCTCTCTGTTCCTCACCTCAGCGGCACACTCACCTCAGTGGCATGGTCCTGCAGCATGTCCTCCACCTCCTTCATCACAAACTCACAGATGGCACACTGGGGAGAGTCACGGGCACGGACCATCTTCTGCACAAATCAAGACAAAGACGAGGATTTAGAACACGCTTTTATGGCTGACTCATCAAGAATAACCTCCATTAAAAAAAAAAGGAGCCAGCTGGCTGTGGCACTGCACATGTCACCGAGTTCACACCGCCCGCAGCCAACACATGGTTTTCTGTTGAGCTAAAAATGATCTGTTGAGGTTTAAGGCATCCAGAGGTGGTCAGTCATATCTTACTGTGGCAGCTTTGTCGACAGCGGGCTCCTCCACTTTGGTGGCGGGGACCATCTTCATGGCAGGGATCATCATGACGGCCGGGATGGACTTCACTGCCTTGGCAGCCACCAGGATCTCCATAGGGGTGGACTTGACTGCCTTGGCAGCCACCAGGGTCTCCATAGGGAAGGACTCCACTGCAGACTGGCAGAAGCCGGCGCGGGCACAGATGTCTTTGGGTTGCTGCACATGAGAGGGGGGAGAGAGGAGGGGCAGGTTCATAAGTATCCATAATGAGTCGATCACACACACACACACACACACACACACACACGACCATGAGGCTTTTAATCCCCCTCAAAAGAATGTGATGAGATGCATGAGAACAACCATGACTGGTCAAGGAGGATGGCGCCCATGACTTTCCCACGGTCATGCACCCATGCAACCACCCCATGCCTCTCCACTGGCACACACACACACACACACACACACACACACACACACACACACACACAGTCATGCACCCATGCAAACACCCCATGCCTCTCCACTGACACACACACACACACACACACACACACACACACCACCCCCATGCCTCTCCACTGACACACACACACACACACACGGTCATGCCAACTTCATGCAGCCAGGCCTGTAAGCTGTACAGTCAGATGAGTGCTCGCTCTAGTGGCTGTACTACCACCTTCTACACAAGCAAACAATGTGGTTTTGATCTGCTTGCTGCTGGTTTAGTTCAGTCATTAGTTTGTTATCAATGGCAATTACAGTGTGCAAGGGGTGACAGACTGACACACACACTGGTGACTAGACAGACTAAATGAATGAATGAAAACAAAGGGCATCTACAGAAAAAAAAGAAAAACATTGTGAGCATTTCTACCTGTTCACCTAATTTTCTAGGTAGTTATATATGACAGGTATGCCGTATTTGCAGGTACCCTGTTTTTAAGAGAGATTCCTGATTGACAGATCTATAAACACAGAGGGAGACATGGCACTGGTCCATTCCAGTTCCTTAAAGCAAACAACTCAACTCAAAACCAAACACAAACAACTTGACCACAAGGTCGACATGCGGGGGGGATCTTGTTAGAACACGTTAGATCTGTAATCTGTTCTACGCAACACCAGGGTCACACATCAGTAACAGGGTTAGCGGGGAGGGGGGGGGGGGTGACAGGTGAGCCACTGCACAGGCAGCACAGAGAACACAGGCGGAAGATGAGACTGCAAGGCAAACACAGAGAGAGGGCAAGACCTACCTGCTCCTAGAGGACCAGCACAGTTAACCACAGCATGAGAGAGAGAGAGAGAAAGAAAGAAAGAAAGAAAGAAAGAAAGGGAAGCCAAATAAAGAGGAGAAAAGATGAAGGCGAGGAAACAAAGGGTAAAAAGACAAAAAGAAACAACCTGATTAGAGATGTGAATGAATGTGAAAGCAAGGCCAGGTGGGCTTGAAACTAAGAATGAGAGAGGGGGGATTACTGGACCTGTTTCTGTCAGCTTAGCAAGCAGACAACCTGCCATTATCGATTACTCAACAAAACTAAATGAATATCAATACAGGAATACAGGGAAGCTACATTATCACCGAGGAGAGCTACTGCAATAATAAATAAATACACAAAAATGAAAAATATAAATAGGCTGATGTAAATGTAAATGTAAATGTAGCCCTCAGCCAAGCGTGTTCACTCACCATAGACATGAGCTGCTGGACCACCAGAGGGGCGTACTGGCTCACGTACTGCTTGCACTGCAGAGGGGAGGAAGGAGAGAGAGAGAGGAGCACATTCATTCATTCATTCATTCATTCATTCATTCATTCATTCATGAGCCGCATCCTACAAGAACATCTGGTCATAAGCCTTAAATCAATAGTTATGCTTCACTCCACTATGTTTGAGCCATAGGTTGAATAAAAGACAAATGCTACTTCTACGGTGTGGCGTCCTATGGCACCCCTTATGGGCAGAACACATACCATGCCATCCTATGGCACCCCTTATGGGCAGAACACATACCATGCCATCCTATAGCACCCCTTATGGGCAGAACACATACCATGCCATCCTATAGCACCCCTTATGGGCAGAACACATACCATGCCATCCTATGGCACCCCTTATGGGCAGAACACATACCATGCCATCCTATAGCACCCCTTATGGGCAGAACACATACCATGTCATCCTATGGCACCCCCCTTATGGGCAGCTCACATACCATGCCATCCTATGGCACCCCTTATGGGCAGAACACATACCATGTCAGACAGGCCCGGCCCCAGCAGGTCACACTGGGCCTCGATCTGCTCAATGAGGGCGTTGACAAAAGTGGCGTTGCTCTTGGCCTGCTCCTGGGTATCGGTCAGGAACTTGACACAGTCCTCGCACACGTCACCGTTCTCCTGGAACAGAAGGAGCAGGAGGATAAGGAACATTTAGGAGCTTCCAGTATTTACCCACCAGTTTAGAAGTAAAAAGCGTGATAGTGTTTTGTTTCATTTCATTCACGTAAAAAACAATTTCACTAGTGAAGACTGGAGAGATGACAACAGAAATGACATGTGCAATGATAAAACATGGAAACGGTGAGAACGGAACCACACCTCTTTGGGGGCCTCGGTCTTGGGGGCCTCGGTCTTGGGGGCCTCGGTCTTGGGGGCCTGAGGGTAGAGCAGCTGAGGGACATTCAGGAGGAAGGGGGCGGCCCTCTGGGACAGGTCCATCTGGGGGATCTCATTGGACAGGAGCTCAGACTGGGCCTTGGCCAGGGCGGCCTGCACGCTGCTGCACAGGCCCATGGCTCCGCAGGCAACACTGGGGTCCTCCTACACACACACACACACACACACGGGGGAGAACATGTTAGCACACACACACACACAGGGAGAACATGTTAGCACACGGGGAGAACATGTTAACACACACACACACACACACAGAGAGGGAGAACATGTTAGCAGACACACACACACACACACACACAGAGGGAGAACATGTTAGCAGACACACACACACACACACGGGGGAGAACATGTTAGCAGACATACACACACACGGGGGAGAACATGTTAGCAGACATACACACACACGGGGGAGAACATGTTAGCACACACACACACACACACACACACACACACACACACACACACACACACACACACACACACACACACACACACACACACACACACACACACACACACACACACACACACACACACACACACACACACACACACACACACACACACACACACACACACACACCTGACTGAAGTTAGTCTCATGAGCTACGAGGTCTACTCCAATTCCTCTGATCTCCTTTGCCATCTAAGAAGGGATTGTGTGACAGGGGCCATTATCCAACACAGCCAGTGGCCCTTTGAACGGCAGAGAGTGCCTGAGCCACAAAGGGAGGTCTGTTCCCTCCGCCTCCAGTCTCTGGTAGCGGTCTAAATGTCACGCACAGACTGCGGTCTCTCCCATTCCAGAACTACACGTTGTAGATCCGTCAGGACCATTAAGATCCGTCAGGACCATTAAGCACAGACTGCGGTCTCTCCCATTACAGAACTACACGGTGTAGATCCATCAGGACCATTAAGATCCGTCAGGACCATTAAGCACAGACTGCGGTCTCTCCTATTCCAGAACTACACGGTGTAGATCCATCAGGACCATTAAGATCCGTCAGGACCATTAAGCACACACAACTTATCTGAGACAAGGCCAGCCGGATGAGTATTCAGTAGAAAAATGACTCCGGCCAAACGTGCCTCATCTTACAGCTGTTGTTACAGCTACATGAGTTTAGAGCGCCTTCCAATCTAAAATCTCACTAAAGGGACTTCTTTCTTTGGGATGAGACGCAAGATGGCTGCCCAGTCCCCACTCACCAGCTCGCCCTTGATGATGCCGATGAGGATGGGGTAGTAGCTGTCCACCAGCTCCTTGCACTTGTCAGAGAGGCCCTCATCAGGGATTAGGGTGCAGGCCTTCTCAACGTAGCTCAGGATCTCAGCCTAGAGACACACACACACACACACACACACACAATAAACAAAGCATCCAAAGATGATGTTAGTCTGCGGTGAAATGAGGACCGTAAACGTAATTTAGTGGAATGCAAACTGAATTACAAGAATTTCCCTTATTCATTTGCACAGTTAAGGGAACACAACACAAGAGCACATCTGAACTAAGACACCACAGAAGGTCATATCTGCGCTCACCTCTGTGGCATTGTCCTTCAGCAGCTGCTCAACAACAGTCAGCACCTCCTTGCACAGGTCACATGGCACAGATTTCTACCAGGGAACAGGAATATCATGTTAGTCACGCCAGAAATATGTATACGTCGAGGGGGTTGTACAGAATGTATGTATACTTTAAAGGGTTGTACAGGATGTATGTATACTTTGAAGGGTTGTACAGAATGTATGTATACTTAAAAGGGTTGTACAGAATGTATGTATACTTCGAGGGGGTTGTACAGAATGTATGTATACTTTAAAGGGTTGTACAGAATGTATGTATACTTTAAAGGGTTGTACAGAATGGTAACTGCCTATGTCCATTTGTGTTTCAGAACAATTTGCATTTTCTGTGAATAACCTGACCACAGTTGTACTGAATGGAAATTAGGATGCCAGTTTTATCACAATGGAAAATATCCATTGAATTAAGTATCCATTTATTTATCTAAACATGAATTGCACAAGAACTGCACCAATCAGTCTGAGCTTGCTTCCTTCTATGCTCTACCAGATGATTCATGCGTATATGAACACATTTCAAGTTCTGCAAGACTGTACAGAACCGATTCTTTCTAGAGGAACTAAAGGAAACAGGGAACAGGAACTTCAGTAAATAGGAACACGTTAGGGGTGAAGAAGGGGCTAAGGTACCATCTGGGGCTTGTTCCACACGTTCTGCTGGCAGTGGGTCACGGCTCCGCAAATGGAGGCAGTCTTCACATTCTGGCACCAGTAGGGGGGGCCGCGGGCACACTGCTCTGTCCCGAGCAGGGGGGTGGCCACAGCTAGAGAGATAGAGAGAGAGAGGAGAGAGAGAGAGGGAGAGTTAATGTCGGTCATGTTTGTTATGCTCCCTGTTGATGGGATCAGGTGCATGTAATGAGGTCCTGGCCAAACAGCCCAGGGCTCAGTGCAAGGTCAGCCAAAGCCATGTCTCTACAGATGGAATGATCAGCCCACACAAGTTAACGAGCTCTAACATTATTGACCAGAGGTGTGTTTGTATGCTCTGTATCAGGTGAGTCACGTTGTTTTTACGCTGCTGTTGTTGTTGTTAACACCAAGACAAAACTGTCTATAAAAAAGGCAAGACTTTGTCCCATTACAACTACAATAAGGCAACAGTCCAATTAGTCTGTATGGTATGGTCCTTAGCACAAAACACTACTCATTAGCAAACGCTGTAATTCCCTGATCTGGAACATGGATCTACTGCTAGCTTAATAAGGTCTGGTCACGGCCAAGCAAAACAAGCGTAATCCGGTCAGCTCAATTTCTCAAACCGATTTGACCAAATCAAAGCTTTCAGGAGGGGGAACGAGTTGAGCCACCACCAGTCTCAAACAGGAGGCTTGACCACATCGTCCACTGTAATCAGAAGTAACAAAAGCAAAGTGTAAGAGTACAGAAAGGTCAGTCTCAACCAGGAGGCTTGACCACATCGTCCACTGGGTTCCGGTTTTCACATCACCGTGCTAAAAGCAACCAGTGGAGACAGACAAAGACAAAGAATAATACAGAGATTTTTTGGGGATCTGAAACTTTAGGGACGTGATGTGGAAAGCACCCAGACAGTATAAGGTTCCTCAACTGCAAAAAGCCAGTGCTGAGAGGAACCGAGAGCCCCAGGCCTACGGTGTGGTTGAGGTTATCCTACGGTGTGCATTTCAAACAGTGCAGAACAAAAGTCAGCTTTGAAGAATCACAAGAAACAGACGACTCGGACGTGGATGGTGTGACTACAGTCCAAAGTCCTCATGGGTCTGCAAAATCCCAATTCCCAATTTCATAACTGAATGGTTTCAACAGCCGTTTTTCCTTTGTTCCTGTTCCTGTGTTTCTTTAGCCATAGAAATAACAAGCCTGAGCTCCAGCCACTACACACTGTGCAATCATATAGACATAGCCTACTTGTGGGCGAATGATACTGTGCACATGTTCACCACAAATACCACAGGAATCTCAGACAGGGAGAACCCAGAGGCAAATCAGAATGTTACATGAGCCAGACACCCATTATCAGGTCAAGCATGACTGAAAGCAGATAAAGTTAGGTGTTTACCCAGGCTGCACACCCGGGAGGCAAGATCACTGCTCACAAGTAACGAGCTTAAGACTCTCACATGCTTGGAGCACAGCAATCCCACAGGGAACACTAACATTCACGTCAGCGATCATCTAGTCATATTAAAATCAAAAGGTCAGTCACATCAGTTCTTTAAGATGGTGGTTTGGGATCATCCAGACAAGTATACATTAACCTCTTTTGCTATACGCATTATGTAATGTAAGCGGTCATGGCTGTCTGGGTGTTTTTTTTTATTAGGCCGACCCATCTTTGTGCTGACCCAGTTACTTTAGTCTAGGGAACAAGAGTTCAGTGCTCATATGACAGGTTGTGACAAAGCACAAGTATTTGAGCAATTAGGCCTCAGGCAGTGTTTGCTTACTTGGCTCCTGTCAAAATAGTCCATGTCAGTGTCAGCACATCTCCAGCATAGTCACCTGACCAGCTGCTTTATCTCAACAGGCAGTCAATAGCCTGTTTCAAAAGTGCGTAGTGAAGGGGGTTATAGGGCAGAGAAGTGAGGTGTCATGAGCTCAGAAGTGGATTTAAGACCACAGTGGCCAAGATCTTCATGAAGTGAGCGAGTGAATCACCCACAGAGTCACCATCACATGATGAGAGCTCAGTGCGCCGAGCGAGGACCTGCCGCGCATGCTAAACACAGGCAGCGGGTGCAATGAGTGGGCTTTATTCAGACTTGCACAATGGCGTCATACCAACAAGTCTTGACTCGAGAGAGGGGAAAAACCTAAAACTGGCAAGATTCTCTGACCAGCTATTTATTAAATCTCAGGCAAAACCAAACCCGATTGGAACAGGTTTTAAAAAGGGGGGGGGGGGGGGGGTTGGCAACATGGGAGTGACAAGGCTAAAGGGACATTGGAAAAACAAAAACCTCATCTATACATATGATACAATGATGAACTTTACCACCGTTTAAAAACAGGTCTAGAACAAAAGGAAGAAAGAAAGAAAAAGCATCTCACTCCCGACTCATACAGAAGTGGGTCAGCACAAGTTTGGAAATGATTAACCCCAGGCAAACCAGGACCTAAAACACAAGACCTTGCTACATAGACCGCAGTGTGTGTTGCAGTGTGTGTTGCAGTGAGTCGTTTGTGCAATAAAAAACTGACAGCAGTCAGCCTTGTGTTTTTTTTTTTTTTGTGAATTTAGTTTTGGGTTGGATATTCGACAGAGATTCCCTTCGGGTTCGGCATTGTTCCGGAGTCACATGACATGGAAGCTAATGAACAACAATAACAAAAAACTAAACTTTTCAGTAAAAAAAAATTAACTGCTGGATTTGTATAACAATATTCATACAAGTTGTGTTGATATAAGAGTTGCTTCTTATTCATCCAGTGTAGTGATAACATCTGGTATGGATATCAGTCTGTGAAACTGAGCAAGACAACACTGCTGGATCCGGAGTAAATGTCTGTTGAATATCAAACCTAAAACTAAATTCACAGCAGTGCTACACAGAAGACCCCTGAACTGCTTCCCAGACTAATAATAGGCAGACAAAGCAGTTTGACTCATTATGAAACATCTAGAACATATGAGAAAAACCTGTTAATACCCACTGTTTTGCATAAAACGTCACATCAGACTGACAATAAAATAATTTCTGTAGGTTTGTGGGTAAAACCCAATAGGAAGGTCCTCAAAGTTTAAGCGGGCTGTGCTACTGACCTAAAAAGAGCCATTCCATTCAGTGAGAGGATACATTATCAAAATGAATTGATGCACAAAGGTGAAATTAGTTAATTATATTTTTTTACTGATAGGCCTATATAAAAAAGGAAGCTAAAAGAGGATGTGTTCACTATGCATCATGTGAGGCATGACCGCTTATTCAAAACGCCACACCATTTTCAAACTGAACGGGCATAAACTCTTTACTAAATAATTCAAGGAGATCATGCTTGAGGGTTGGACGACAAAGGAATCCCACCATCTGCCTGTAGAACTTTAACTTGCCCTAACTGTGAGGCAACCAACCCTTTTGATTTATTCACGAATTCTGACAGTGGAGGCAAATCAAGAAGATCGAACACAGTCCATGTATACAATGCTTTCCATTAATTACCTAGGGTGTGTCGTCACCGATCATACCTACACAACCGTGTTTATGATTAAATTACTAAAGCACAAAAATGTATTGGCCACAAAGTCTTTCATAGATCTCTCGTCGCCATTTTGCACTCAAAGTGCACCAGATTTATGCATTTAACTTTAAAATATACAACATGTTACTTCCGGGGAAGCAAGGCCCCGGACCCCGCTAAGTGCGAGCTAGATCCACTCGCCATAGTTTCACAAAATCCTGTAGAAAACACTGATGTATGATAAGAGTTGAGGAAAAGCCTCTAGTTGAAATAAGAAGGGTGACTTTAGATCTGCTGAATAACTAAACGACACGTCTGGCAATACTGTTCAAATTAGTTTCCAGTATAACTCTACCACTATGAGCAGGTCCCGAAGAACAAGTCATGTATTTGTCACGTTGATAGTGCCTCAGCATGGGAGTGTTACAAAACAACATGGAAGCAAACATGAAAACAAAGGAGATGGGGGCTAGCTGAGTTCAGAGATACTAGATTTGAGAGGTAAACTATCTGGAAGCAGAAAAAAAATGTACCTGATAAAAAAAAAAAAAGGTCAGCTAGCCAACTACCCAGGATAACAAACAGCAACTCCCTGAAAGTTAGCTAACTAGCTAGCGATAGCAATTTGTTGTGTCATACTTAGCAGTTAGATAACGTTAGCTAAGGTTAACTTACCAGACCGCCATGGTCAACTCAATAGAAGGATATTGGTTTTCAATATCCAGTTATTACATTATGAATGACTTACAATTATAATTATTTATCAGATATCGCCAACTTGCAAGGTTGTATTAATAACATAGCTAACGTTACCTGGCTAGCTACCATAACGTTACCGTAACATTACCATCCTCCAACCACAGAAGCTGCAATAAACTATATGAAGTTCGTTTTAGCAAGCGGACTAGTGCCATTTGGATGGTTAGAATAATCATATACACGGCATACCATCTCAGGGTAGAGCCTTGTTGTCAATTGTGTTAATGTTACACATTATTAAAGGGTACATGTAGTAAACAATCTACAGTGCGTGCGCACTACTAGCTATCGAATGCTAGCTAAGTAACGTTATTTTAACAAATTTAGCGATAAATGGATTGGCTAACATTGGGTGCTAGCAAACGAATTCCGTCAACGTTTTGAGCGTAGTTCTGCAGGTAACGTTAACCTTAGATTATCCCCATCCATCTAGTTTCACTTCGACAGTAGCTAACGTCAGATGGCTAACGTGTTGTCTATCCGATTTTGATTTCATAGACGTCAATGAATGTACAAAATAGAATCATTACTCATCAAACCAGTAGTGCTGTTTTCATAAATAACTTACCTGTCGTGATAAAGAGAGCGAGAAGTAGCATGGTGTCGCTCAATTAGTGAGAAGTTGATTTGTGTCCAATTCTTTGTGTGGTCTTCTCTCGCCTATGAAGCTAGCCTACTGCATTGCAGAACGAAATGTTCAGAGAGAGTATTTATGTTGGCTTTGTCAGGTGACTCTGGCAAACATGTGACGGCTTGTTTTGGGAGTGTGCGCTTCCTTGTGCTAGCTTTGTTGTAAGGATTTGTCGCCCCCTTCTGCAGTTTTATTCATTTAACTGGACATTTCAGGACGTCTACCCTAAAGTTTGCGGTGTGAATGGAAAAAAGGACGGAAGCACGGTTTTGGAGAATCAAAGGATTTTTGCTAAATAAAATAATAAAATGGTGTAGGCTAGACTATAATTATAGGACATATGGATTCGTGGAAAACTACATAGTGTTGATGAGATACAGCGGGTAAAATAAGTATTGAACACGTCCCCATTTTTCCCACCTCCAAACTGGTGTTTTTAGGGTGATGTGCAGTGCCATTTGTCCTCCAATCATGGTGTGTATTATGGCATCCAAAGAGTTACATTTTGCTCTCATCTGACCAGACTATATTGTCCCAGTATTTCACAGGCTTGTTCAAATGTTGTGCAGGAAACTTTAAATAAGCTTCAACATGCTTTTTCATCAACAATAGAGTCTTGCCTGGTGAGCGCGCATACAAGCCATGGCAGTTGAGAGCATTACTTTTATGGTGAAATGGTGTTCTTTCCACTTCTGGATTATGGCCCCAACAGGGCTAACTGGCACATTTAGAAGTTTAGAAATGTGTCCGTTACCAATGCAATCAGTATGTTTTGCAACATTAAGGTTGCAAAGGTCAAGCGCGCTCTTTGCTTTTACCCATCATGAGGTGTTTCTTGTGTGACACCTTGGTAATGAGACACCTTTTTATAGGCCATCAGTTGGGACTGAACCAGCTGATATAATTTTGCACTGACTAGGGGCCAGATTGCTTTCTAATTACTGATAGATTTCAGCTGTTGTCTTGGCTTTCCATGCCTTTATGCACCTCTCTTTCTTCATGTGTTCAATACATTTTCTGAGTGTCGTTTCACATTATTACACATATCTTAATTTCTGAATGTATTTGTTTTGGTTTCTTTGTGTGTATGGATTACTTGGGTTCTTACCAACATCTGGTGAACATTTCATGTCAATAGCACCGTTGGAAATATATTTACTGAGAAAAAAGGTGACGTGTTCAATACTTATTTTACCCGCTGTATAATAGCCTGTAGTGTTCTTTATTTAGTGCACTTTTGTAATGTCAGTGCGAGCTGAATCCTGATAAAGGGTATTTAAAAAGCCTATGTAAACAGTCCATGTAGGCCTTATTGTCAGAGGTTGGTGAGTGGAGGAGAAATCTTTCACATTGCATTACACCACTTCACTTAAACAATTTCTACACCATAACTCAACTAAAGAAGACTACTTGTTTTGTTGTGCACATGTATGTAGAGCCTGTACCACAGCTGATTTCTTGGCAAAGCCATTACCTTGACGACATCATTTCCACATATAGTCCTTCCCTCTCATCTTCCTCAGATTAAATTGTTTTGTGCTTCACAGTGTCAGGGTAGGCTAACCTCTGATCGTTTAAGTTCTTTAATCAGTCCAAAAGCTTCCTGTTTATTCTATTGATTTGACGAGCCTGATGGGGGGAGAAGAGGAACACATTATTTCAAAACATCAGGTCAATCATTTCTGATGAGATGAGCATTGTGTGGGCTGACAGTGTGAAACTACTAAAGTGTCACATGACAAAGATAGTTTAAGTTTGAAAATGCGTGTTAATAATAAATACACACATATAAAATAAAAAAAATACTATTGCTTGAGTATTTACAGAAGCAAACATTTCTTACAGTAGAAAGGGTCAGGAAGCAAACTGAGGTGGGAATGACTGCAATCAATTATAGTATGGGAATGGGGGTAGGCCTATTGAGAACCAGTTCAGGCAGCAGGTCAGAGAAACCTGATTATCATATAGAACATCAAAAGGTTTGTTTGTATTAGAAGCCCAGATCATTTACATTAACAGCCTAGGAGGTGTCTTACACCTATATATGGCTACAGTATATATGGCTAGAGTTGGAGATGCTTGTAGTTCAGATCTGCACCGCTGAATCTGGAGTATGTTCCATGTGCTTCGGTACTGCACTTAAAGACTGATTGCTGCATCAACCACAAAAGAAACATCCTTTTCCTTACAGCATACCACCAATGTCTACAAAGTGAAGTTATGTAGTCTATTTTACATATTAATAGACACATCGTGAGGATGGACTAAAGTAGCAGTGAGCAAGCAAACTACCTAAGACACACAAAAATGTTGCAATGTTGCGCTGCAAAATCTCTTACAGTTTTGTTGGTGACCACATAACTACAAAGTGCACAGCCTGGGACGCTAGTGGGAACCACAGGTGTGTTTAAGGTCTTTCACATTTAGACATACCATCGAAATTAATTTGAAGAGGATACCAAAAGTTGCCTAAAAGATAACCCCAAAAGTGGCAAATTGCTCCCTACTAGTGCTTTAATTAAACCAACATGGTCTTGAATTCTCTTGTTAAATAAACTCGTAAAGAGAAGTTTGGAAATTTGTGTTGATTATTTCTCTGTTGTTACAATGCTAAGTGGTATTGTATTTTATATTGTTGGAAAGCCTGTTTATTTACCTTTCCAATGATGTCCAACTTGTAAGGATCATGCATTTGTGGGATAAGCAGCACAGCTGATTTGTGGGTAGCGCCCAAGTAAAATTTGCCCAAATTAGCATTGTAACAACCAGAGAGATAATCACACATTTCCAAACTTTTATAAACATTTATTCACTTATCTGAATATTAAAGGTGTATTGTAGTTTATCCTATAAAATCAGGATTTTACATAATGTAGTTGTTTAAACGATTTTGAAGGTATATTGAAACAGGCTACCACTTAATTCTATATTATTTCATATGTTTACATTTGTATAGCGCTTACGATTACAGGACTACAAACAAGTTAGGGTTGGACAATGAACAAAATGATGGCAGGTATAGAAAACTGTAATTTATTCAGATATGCCGATTCCAACGACATCAAGAGACAACAGAGGAAGAGGAAGATGAAGACAGCTTGAAGATGGTGTTCTGCCCTGAAGGGAAAAAATCACAAGTTACATTTGATTACTAAGCAGTTCCATCTATCCACAACTACCTAGCTGAGTAGCCTACGACAGACGGACTGACATCAATATTAAAAATCGTTGGCAAAATAACTGGATAGTTTATTAAAACAAATACAACAAGATACATACCGAAGGGAGGACGCCTGTGAACTATGATTTAAAGGGCGGCCGTCACAGTGGAGATGGAGGGCTGCAACAATATGACACCACCTGCGGCGGCTCTTCCTTCTTTAAAACAGTGGGCCTCACAACGTCCACATCACGTTCAAGGTGATCAAGGAAATCGCTGACCATACTCGGAGAACCATAAAAGTCTACTAGAAAGTACCCGCCACGCGTGTGTCGCATGTTATGCTTGGACATCTTGTAGGGCAGCCTTCTTTCGCCGAGGTTTTCCAAATCCCTGACTATGGCACCCCGTTGCATCAAGGTTTCCACTGTACGCCGAAGAGCAGCGGCCGTCTCCGGCCTTTGCATGGCCTTGAGAATAAGCGAAAGTTCATATCGTGGCATATCTGATAGTCGCTGGTTAGTTTCCTATAAGACCTTTCCAAAATATGCTTGTCAAGTCAACCTAGCATTACACTCTAAGGGCAGCCATGCCAGTTTGGTGACCTGGTAGGTGGTGCAGATTGATGACGTTACATATTCTTTTTCTTGACGCCATCTTGGCCATTTAAATGATTAAAATATACATTTTAAACATGTTTCTAGCACAGTAATTCACCAAATATGAAAAACATGTGTTAAATAAACAAATTAGACAAATTCTTATTCGAGGTGTTTTACCTTCGCTGAAAATAACCAAATAATTGAGATTGACGTATTTCTTCAGCGACGATAACCCCAGAAGACGACACGCCCCCACACGAGTCTTGGAAAAATGGCTGCACAGAGCTCGGTACCCAGCGATCTATACCAGCATATTTACTCATTTTTATTGGAGAATAAGTTCTCAAAGGCTGCAAAGGAATTCCTGAAACAATCTGAAGTGGTAAGGGGTATTTAAAAAAAAAATTACACAACGTCTTGCCTGAACTACATGGGTATTGCCTTGTTGTCGTGGCTGCTGGTGGCGTGTTGGAGGAGTTTGGAGAAACATGCTTGTGTCGTAACACGTGTTGGAAGTAATGTTTAAGTTACTCTGTATTTTCCGAGTGAATTTTGATTTTCTAGAGTTTTTCTTCGATTCATACACTTATTTCGTTTTATTAACTTTTATGAATGCTGAACTTTTTGTCACACGTGTAATGTACACCTATATAAACAGGTATATGGGCTACGTAAAACAGTAGTTTGCACATGTAGCCTATTTGCTACTTACTTAAATAATGGATTTGGTTTTGCTATTTAAATAATAGATTTGGTTTCTAGGCTCTTGTGTGCAGCAGTAAATGTGTGTTTTATAATTTCTGTAAGTGTAATTTCATTATGGAATGAAAATGGAACACTATGTTCTTGTATGGAAGACAAACCCTGTAGGCATGTAAACGCAATTGCTGTATGTCTTCCAACCAGAAACCCCCGGACCAAAATGAAGAAGGTCTCCTTGACATTTTTGATTTCTGGGTTAAGTAAGTAGATAAACATTTAATCAGTGATTTTCTGATCATTTATCACCCCTGGTGGTTCTATGAGAGTGGCCATGATGGATCATAATGTAGTCTGTTTTCATTGTTGGTGTCTAAAACGAGATGTTTCTCACACATCCCATCTTAGATCTCCTGAAACAAAGAAGCGCAAGGCTGTGACCAATGATTCTGAGGTCAAAGGTCCCACGGCCAAAAAGGCCAAGAAGGGAGCCGAGAGCTCCAGTAGTGAGGAGTCGAGTGACGAAGAAGCCGCAGTCCCAGCAAAAACACTGCCAGCAGGTACATCAACGCTGTACTCAAAACCAGCCAAATGACAATTAGTCACAACAAACAAGTATTATGCTTTAGTTCACTCTTTCAAACTTTATTTACCAGAGATTGAAGTGGTTGTGAGTGGATTTAATGAGATGGGATTTCTCCTACTTACTGACATTGAGGGTGGTGTGTTTGTCTGTCTTTTAAAGCAGCCCCTGCTCCAGCAGCCGAGGCCAATGCCAGCAGCAGCGAGGACTCTGAAGATGAAGCAGATGCTCCTGCAAAGGTGAAAATGCCAACATGTTTTAGGCGGTTCTCATCTATGTGTGTGTCTTATTTTTTTTTTAAATGATTTTTACTTCATCGGAAAACCGGTATGTCTTCTGTAGCTTTTGTTAAATGTATGCACATTCCTCCACAGGAAGCGGTTGCTGCCCCGACTCCTGCGCCACCCACAGCACCAGCCGTGGCCGCCAGGAAGAAGGACGAAAGCTCCAGCAGCGAGGAGTCCGATTCTGAAGATGAAGCTGCAGCTAAACCAGCAGCAGGTGCCCACTCATACCGCACGCACCCAACACATTCAGGAGTAACGATGTAGCTAAAGTAAGGGTAGTGCATTCATGGATTAATCCTTAATGGATTAAAAGTGTGACTTTGGGTCTTAGACTGGAGACCTGTTCACCAACCCTAATGCCATCAATGTGTCTGTTTCCTGGAAGGATGCTTATTCAAATAGTCATGGGCACAGAGAATCTTTCTCTTATTGAAAGTAAGCGGGAGCTAAAAATATCCAGTCATATCCTGTAATATCCTGACTTAATTACAACAGGAAGGCAGTGGGGGAACAAGCAGAATGCCAAATGGTTTCGATGAACAGAACTCTGAAAAGTGGAAGGCTGATGCCCTGCAATTTTTTCCAGACATGTCCAACAATCAAACAATATTGCAACTGACTTGTGTGAGTCACTAGGTCCCGTCCCCCGGGGTGGCTACGGGTGATTAGCTGGCTTAAAAAAACACAAAAAGAGATGACAAATGCAAAAAAAAACATTTGCTCTGGAGCCAAGCTAATCCCTCTCGGTTGATCAGGCCTGAGAAAAACACTCCTTTACCGGAGAATCCCACCACCGTACTTATCCGTCCATACCGAGAACAATTCCCCCTGCCGCAACTCTCTCCATACCCCACACACAGTTTCTAGATCAATGCCGTTCTCCCATTCCCATCACCCTGCAGAGGTGCCGCCATCATTGCAATCAAAACAGGGGTCTCAAAGATTTTTTTGATCTGTTGGCCTGCCTATCACAATACTGTAGATACCAGTTTTGAGTGTGGCAAATTTACAATGTGTGATCAGTGGTACAATGGTTAGTGTTGTTGAATAACAAGTAGCTGACCCGAATTTCAATTCCTGGGCAATGCAAGATGCTCTTTGGATAAAGGTGTTTGTTGTAGTTGCATTTTTGGATCACTTTGTCTCATTGATAGCCCATGACTTACTTATACTGCAGTAATAGTGGGATAATGTCTTCATTGACAACTACATCTATATTTTTCTTTCATACATGCACATTTCAAAGCAAATGCTGTACTGCACCACTTTTGTATAGTTGGTAACAAACAAAACAAAGCAGAAAACTGAATGAAGTTTCAGCAAAAATCTGAATTATTTTATTTGATAAAATACATTTATTTTTAATAAATATATTTCAAGTGTATAATTTCATTAGCATCTTTCCATCTATAGTGATGTAAAATTAAGAGTTTGAGACCCCTGAATTAAAAGGATAGCCCCACCCCTACTGAGGGTCTGGCAGCTACACACGTAAACACACAGGTGCAATTAATTAATTAAATTAATTAATTAATTAAACAATTAAACAATTCAATTGTATTTATATAGCGCCATAACAATACAATTGTCTGAAGGCGCTTTACAGAGCCTGGACTCTGTATACATGCATTCATATAAACAAAATGTGAATGCTTGGGTGTGTGCATCTGCGTGCGTACGCAACAATTGTACAAGCTTAACACTTTCATACGTGTGTGTGTGTGTGTGTGTGTGTGTGTGTGTGTGGTCCTTTAAAAGGATCACTTCAGGAAGCCAGATTCAGTCTGATGCACCTGTAGAGGCCTCAGTAGATGTGGTTGACGCATGAAGTGAAGCTTTGTATTCATGGTTCTTGATCCACAGGAGCCAAGACGACGGTTGCCCCTATAAAGCCTGCTACCCCTAAGACAGCAGCTCCGAAGAAACAGGAGAGCAGTGAGGACAGTTCCAGCGACTCTGAAGATGAGGAACCAGCTAAGGTACCATAACCGCCACTCACACTGGGTGGATGTAACTAGCACATGGTATCATAGATCTAATAGCTGAACTCCTGAAAGACTAATCTTTAATTGCATGGAGTTTTTTAAATCATTAGAGTGTTTGTTTTCGCAGGCACCAGCAAAACCTGCAGCGCCAGTGAAGACCCCTCCTGCCAAGCCTGCCGCCCCAGCAGAGTCCAGCAGTGAAGATGACTCTTCAGATGAGGAGGAGGAGGCCCCTCCCAGCAAGAAACCCAAAGCCGGTACAGTAGCTGTTTGGAAACATTCACACACGTACACCAGGATCAGGGTTCCTCCACATCTGCCTTCTGGCTGAGTTCATGATTGTCTTCAGGCACACATGTGGGCAACTATGTAGATGTATGTGATCTGATATGTGTCTGTTTGTACACAGCTGAAAGTATGAGATTTTAAAAAGTCAATCGAATGTCCTCCTCTTTATTGTTTAGGGCAGTACAGTGCGGTCCCTCCCCCGTCCTCCGGGCAAAGTAACGCCACCCCAGCAGGGGGCAACAAGGCCAAAGCAAAACCTGCGAAGCCCACACCTGTGAAGGCTGCTGTTCCACCCGCTAAGGCAGCAGAAAGCAACTCGGACAGTGACAGCTCTGACGAAGAGGAGGCAGCTCCAGCTAAGAAGCCTGCAGCTGCAGCTGCAGCAACCACACCTGCAAAGCCCACACCTGTTAAGGCTGCTGCTGCACCCGCTAAGGCTACAGCAGCAGCAGCAGCAGCAGAAAGCAGCTCGGACAGTGACAGCTCTGACGAGGAGGAAGAGGCTCCAGCCAAGAAACCTGCAGCTGCAGCAACCACACCTGCAAAGCCCACACCTGTGAAGGCTGCAGCAGAAAGCAGTTCGGACAGCGACAGCTCTGACGAAGAGGAGGCGGCTCCAGCTAAGAAGCCTGCAGCTGCAGCTGCAGCAACCACACCTGCAAAGCCCACACCTGTTAAGGCTGCTGCTGCACCCGCTAAGGCTACAGCAGCAGCAGCAGCAGCAGCAGCAGAAAGCAGCTCGGACAGTGACAGCTCTGACGAGGAGGAAGAGGCTCCAGCCAAGAAACCTGCAGCTGCAGCAACCACACCTGCAAAGCCCACACCTGTGAAGGCTGCTGCTGCTCCACCGGCTAAGGCAGCAGAAAGCAGCTCGGACAGTGACAGCTCTGACGAAGAGGAGGAGGCGGCTCCAGCCAAGAAACCTGCAGCAACCACACCTGCAAAGCCCACACCTGTGAAGGCGGCTGCTCCACCTGCTAAGGCTACAGCAGCAGCAGAAAGCAGCTCGGACAGTGACAGCTCTGACGAAGAGGAGGCAGCACCAGCCAAGAAACCTGCAGCTGCAGCAACCACACCTGCAAAGCCCACACCTGTTAAGGCTGCAGCTCCACCTGCTAAGGCAGCAGAAAGCAGCTCGGACAGCGACAGCTCTGACGAAGAGGAGGCAGCTCCAGCTAAGAAGCCTGCAGCTGCAGCTGCAGCAACCACACCTGCAAAGCCCACACCTGTGAAGGCTGCAGCTCCACCGGCTAAGGCTACAGCAGCAGCAGAAAGCAGCTCGGACAGTGACAGCTCTGACGAGGAGGAGGCGGCTCCAGCTAAGAAGCCTGCAGCAACCACACCTGCAAAGGCCACACCTGCAAAGGCCACACCTGTGAAGGCTGCTGCTACAGCAGCAGCAGAAAGCAGCTCGGACAGTGACAGCTCTGACGAGGAGGAGGCAGCACCAGCCAAGAAACCTGCAGCTGCAGCAACCACACCTGCAAAGCCCACACCTGTGAAGGCGGCTGCTCCACCTGCTAAGGCAGCAGAAAGCAGCTCGGACAGTGACAGCTCTGACGAGGAGGAGGCGGCTCCAGCTAAGAAACCTGCAGCAACCACACCTGCAAAGCCCACACCTGTGAAAGCTGCTGTTCCACCCGCTAAAGCAGCAGAAAGCAGTTCGGACAGCGACAGCTCTGACGAGGAGGAAGAGGCTCCAGCCAAGAAGCCTGCAGCTGCAGCAACCACACCTGCAAAGCCCACACCTGTGAAGGCTGCTGTTCCACCCGCTAAAGCAGCAGAAAGCAGTTCGGACAGTGACAGCTCTGACGAGGAGGAAGAGGCTCCAGCCAAGAAGCCTGCAGCTGCAGCTGCAGCAACCACACCTGCAAAGCCCACACCTGTGAAGGCTGCAGCTCCACCTGCTAAGGCTACAGCAGCAGCAGAAAGCAGCTCGGACAGCGACAGCTCTGACGAGGAGGAGGAGGCGGCTCCAGCTAAGAAGCCTGCAGCTGCAGCAACCACACCTGCAAAGCCCACACCTGTGAAGGCGGCTGCTCCACCTGCTAAGGCAGCAGAAAGCAGCTCGGACAGTGACAGCTCTGACGAGGAGGAGGCCGGCTCCAGCTAAGAAACCTGCAGCAACCACACCTGCAAAGCCCACACCTGTGAAAGCTGCTGTTCCACCCGCTAAAGCAGCAGAAAGCAGTTCGGACAGCGACAGCTCTGACGAGGAGGAAGAGGCTCCAGCCAAGAAACCTGCAGCTGCAGCAACCACACCTGCAAAGCCCACACCTGTTAAGGCTGCAGCTGCACCTGCTAAGGCAGCAGAAAGCAGCTCGGACAGTGACAGCTCTGACGATGAGGAGGAGGCGGCTCCAGCTAAGAAACCAGCAGCTGCAGCAACCACACCTGCAAAGCCCACACCTGTGAAGGCTGCTGCTACAGCAGCAGCAGAAAGCAGCTCGGAACACAGCGACAGCTCTGACGAAGAGGAGGCGGCCCCCGCCGCGAAGAAGACCCCGACCCCATCTCCTGCAGCAAAAACACCACCTGCCCCTGCTGCTCAGAAGGCTGCAGACGCCGAGTCCAGCAGCAGTGAAGAGGACGACTCCAGCGACGAAGAGGAGGACGCAAAGAAGCCCGCTGCCACTCCTGCCCCCAAAGAAACAGCAGCAGCAGCAGAAGCCCCCGCCACCCCGATAGCAGCAGCAGCAGAAGCCCCCGCCACGCCTACAGCAGCGGCCGTGAGCAAAGCCTCCTCCAGTGATGACAGTTCAGACGAGGAGGAGGAGGCAGACAAGCCAGCAGCAGCACCTCCAGCTGCCCAAAGCACGCCTAAACCTGCTGCCACGCCCGCAGCCCAGGAGGAGAGCAGCTCGTCTGAGGAGGAAGATGAGGAAGACGAGGCCAAAACGCCCAAGACACCGGTCACTCCCAAGACACCGGTGACGCCCATGACAAACGGTAAGACTCTGGCATGGTAGGAAGCTTGCTGAAATCTGCTCTGAATGATTTGTCTAAGCCTTGGAGTTTTGACCAATTGAAAACGTGTAGCAACCATGTTTGTGTGGGCTGATGAAGGCAGACCAAACAAACATTATATTCCTATACACAGCACAATACTATATGATACACAGCACAATACTATCAGAATCAGAATCAGGTTTTATTGGCCAAGTAAGTTTGCACAAACAAGGAATTTGACTTGGTAAAGTAACTCTCAGTGTGCTTACACAAAATATACAACACAATACAATACAATACAAACAAACAAACAAACAGTGCAATAGTGCAATGGACTAAGGAGTTTAAGAAAGTATGTACAAGGCGGAATGGCTATATACAGTAGCTGTGAAATGTTGCACAACAGTAGTGCAAAGAAGAAGTGGAGAGTGCGAGAAGTATATATATGCTATATGATACACAGTACAATACTATATCTTATACAGCACAATACTATATGCTACACAGCACAATACTGTATGCTACACAGCACAATACTGTATATTACACAGCACAATATTATATGATGTTTAAAACTTCCTCTCTATAATTGTGGCCTTTCAAATGAAAGCCAAAGCATGTTTGTTTTGGTACGGGTCTGAATTAAATATTTATCATCTTAGGCACAAGTAGTAAAAGAAAAAAAGAAGCAGAGGAGGAGGAAGAAGAGGAAGAGGAGGAGGATGAGGAGGAAGAGGAACCAGCAGACAAGGAAACGCCCAAAAACAAAAAATTGAAGACCTCCACTCCTCACTCATTCCCCAAGGCCAGAACGGTAACTTCCCCCCTCTTGACAGGGAATGATGGATGTGTTGGTGTTCATGTGTTCAGTGACAGGCTGAGAAGGCTTGGCGTGGCTGCAGCTCTGGTGTCGGTCTGAGTGACCTGCCGTATTATCTTTCCTCTCCAGACTCCTCAATGTTCCTCCAGTGACCCTTTAGAACCGTCTGGCTTGAAATCCTCTGGCTTATTTGTGCCAGATGAGACAATTCTACATTGTGTATGATGTATTTCTATGCCATGTCAGACACTTTATTAACTAGACTTTATCAAATTAGAAAAGCGTTTTTCCCTCACGGGTCCTTGGTGTTTTGGCCAGTAGATCTTTGGTTGAAGTTTTTGTTCTGGTGTGGAAGCATGGGTGACTAACTCCTATCTTTTCCCCCTTTTCGGAAAAGAATATTCCTTTCCGAAGAATAAGAGAAGAGGATATTGAGGTGGACCCTCGTCTGGCAGACAACTCCTTCGATGCAAAGGTGAGCCTTCCTCTTCCTCTCAGTTCCTCTCTGCTCTGAGTGTTCAAGCGGATCAGGGAGAAGCGTGTGGACTTATCCACCTTGTTACTGTGTAATGGGAAATAATGCTTATTTATGTACAAATGTGCTGCGTTTTGGATCATGGTTTTAATCTGTTGACTTATTTCCGTGTCCAGAGAGGATCTTCCGGTGACTGGGGCCAGAAGGCCAATAATGTGCTCAGGTTCACCAAGGGCAAATCGTTCCGCCACGAGAAGACCAAGAAGAAGCGCGGTAGCTACGTAGGCGGGGCCATCTCCCAATCGGTCAACTCCATCAAGTTCGACAGTGACTGAAACCCACACCCATCCCCCACCACCCATCCCCCTACCTTGCAAACAACCTCGGCACCCCTCACTGTTCTCCCACAGCTCTGAGCTAGGACTTTTCTAAGCCAGCTGAATTCCCCTGTTCAACAACAAGACTCTTACGCAACAACTAGCACCTCCTCTTCCTCACTCCTCCCCCCCAGCAGGCTCCTCAGGCTGGCACATGGCTAGCTGGTTTCTGGTTTCGCTGTGCAGTTTGGATGATGACCGGTGAGCCAGAACCACTGCCATGTAGAAGCGAGTCAGCCTGAGACAGCGTTGCAGTGGAAAGGCACTGAGGGCTGCTGGGCAGTAGTGCCTTCACAACGTGCTGGGCTGGGTGCAGTAACGACTGTTTGTCCACCAGATGGAGCCAGAAGGAAAGATTCAATGGCGTCAAATAGATGGTTGGAACTTTTTTTTTTTTTTTAAAGGGAAATTCAGCCCTCCATGAATCTTGGATAGCGTCGCTTGAATGGAGAGATTTAATTTTATACAAGTTTATTTTGCATCTTAGTTTATGCTTTATGAGTCATTGGTCAATGTTAGTCCATGTTTTTGCCTTCATAACCTACTGTTGGTTGTACTGTTTGTCTGCTTTCTTATTTTGAAATGGTTGAATGTTTTACTATGATGTGCAGATCCCAAACTGTGATTTCTGTTTGAGATGAAAAGCAAGTTAGGTCCCAGTGTCTCCCAGAGAATCTTACTGCTTCTGTTTTCCGTACTGTATGTATTTATTAGTCAGCTTGCATATCTTGGATATGGTTGCAATCACTGCTCATCTCCAGAAGCCATAGGTTTGCTATAGGTAGGTTTGACTACTAGCAGAGGTTCTCTCAGTGACCAAGTACCCGGTACAAGCATAACTTGATAATGAGCCATCCCCTTACCCTGGACTTACGAAGCCATTCTGTTTTATTTAGTTATAACTGATTTTACTGTCACAACCGTAGTGTTGTACTGTCTCTTTCTTACTTTGTCTTGTTATATTCAGCATCAATTAAAGGTGAAAGACAGAAACTCTACGCCTTTGTTGTTGTTGATGATTGCTTGTTATGTCTGAGAGGGCACACACACGTCTGAGAGGGCACACACACGTCTGAGAGGGCACACGTCTGAGAGGGCAGTGCACACGTCTGAGAGGGCACACACGTCTGAGAGGGCACACGTCTGAGAGGGCAGTGCCCACGTCTGAGATGGCACACGTCTGAGAGGGCACACGTCTTCTGATGCGTGTCTGCTTGTTATGTCTGAGACGTCACACGTGTGTCTTGCTTGCGTTGAGTGCTTGACCTAATATGAGCGCTCAGTATTTTTCCCTCTGATTAGTTCCGTTGAGGAAGGCTCCTGGAACTGTGAGCTCTAATGAAGGAGCTGGAGTCTCACACCTGCCTGTTCCACGAGGAGGTGGCAGGGGAGGAGGAGGAGGAGGAGGAGGAGGAGGGAGGGGAGAAGTGCACACTCTTCCTGGGCAGTGACGTGAACAGAGCCCAGATTCACTGGAAAGTGCGTTGTCTCCCAAGCCTGCAGACTGGCACTGTGGCACTTTCATTGGCAAAGAGGCCTGAAGAAAAGCCTCCGTTAGCCTGAGGTAAGCCCAAGAGGTTTGTACTAGTGCTTTCAGCTCATTTAATTTAGTCCAGCAAGTGTATTTATTCTGAGTGGTGTCGGAGTGTTAGATATCGGTAGGTTTCACATCGATCCCCACGCTTAGCCTTGGGTTAGGGTTAGCCTTGGACACACCAGGGGTTTGGAGCCATTAGACTGGATTCCTGGATTCTGGCTCCTGGCCTTTGTCTACAGCCACGACAAGATGGTTGGAGCCAGGCATATTGGCGTTTAGATGGCCATGGTCAGTTAGACCCCCCCTTCTAACATTCACAACTTTACACACTCTCAGCCCCTATCTCTAGATTAGGGAACCATCTTAACAGTTGATGAACTCATGCTGATAGTGTGAATATGACCTGTTAATATGAAGCTGTACAGGCACCCTGAGAGTTTCTACCTTTTCCTATTATAATTCCGTAAGTTAAATACCTCCCTCAGCCCCAGTGTAACACTTGTTTACATACGATCTAAGATCTGGGCCATCAGAAGATTCTAGCTGCTTTTCAGGTGCGCAGTCAATCACAACAAACAGGATTTGATAAATTTCAGATTTTAGTGGTAAATAATTATTTACATATATATATATACAAGGCATTTAGAAAATGTAAAATAAAAACATGCATCAAAATATCTCGATATCAAAACCTTAAATCAACTCAAACTCTTTATGAATTCCTATTTACTCTATTATAATCTTATTTATCTCTTTTTTTTTATAATCTATTTGTTCTATTTTATTTCTTTACACTAGTTAAATGTAGTTATCTTTAATATAAATTATATATATTAAGTATTTAATAAATAGTTAATAAATAAATAATTTACATAGTTTTATCTAATTTAAATTCTCAAGCAAATCTTAACCTTAGTTCTTAACTTTATCAAATTCACATAACCCAACACAATTGTACAGGCTAGCAGTTCAACAATAGCTTAACAAAATCGATATCCCATTTACAATACACACAATCAAATATCCAATCAATTAATTATGTTCAAAGTATCTGTGAGTTAATTTAGTGTCTTCTTTTAAATAACAAGAACAAGTAAAGTCTTACATATCCGTGGAACTTCAGCTATCAAGCTATCAAATAGTTCTCAGTCAGTTGGACTGGATGTGGTGTGGAATCCGTACTTTTCTGTTGTTCGGTGGGAAGCTCGCCATCTAGTTGTCGTCGTTGTTGTTTTCAAGCAGTATTTAGTCAGTCAGTCAGTCAATATTCACTGTAGATGATTCTACAATGACAATGTTCATTTCGATCCTCAAAGTTTCAAACCAACATCTTCGTCCAACAGGTCCGCTGTAGCTCGGTGTAGCTAGCTGGCTAGGCTACAAGTTAGCACTCAACTAGCACAAAATCATGAAAACATAAATCGCGTATCTTCAAACTGTACAACGGTACCTTTTCTATCATACTCGTGTAAACAATTTAACTTTAAAATATCATTCAATAATTAAAGTTGGTTTCATTAATTAGGGCAGTAAAGACGTTGCATTTTTAAAAGGTTGTCCCCGTAAATGCTGTTTAGTTATCACCTTAATGCAAAGCACCCGACAGAAAGCAGTCCCAGGTTAGATGATCGCCAACCCACACTCCATGACTTCTCTAGGAAAATAACTAGAGCAGTCCGTGAAAAAGGTTACCATTTGGGTTGCCGGTGACTGTCGGCCCATCAACATAGTTGAGGACAGTGGGCTGATTGAGGTGATTCGAATTGCTTCAGGGAAATTCTTACGATTTACCGTCGAGGGGCACCATTGTGTTTAAAAAAAAATACAATTAAACAACAGTTTCTAAAATACACGCTGTCTGAAGTGATTACTTGTTTATTTATAAGATTTAGTCTGAAGAAGAAAAACAAACTTTTAATCGTGATTAGGTGTAGTACCACTGCTGAGCCAATCAGGAAGGAGAACGTTAGTTTGAGTGACATCTCTCTCTCAGCATTGTCATGTTCATAGTGTTACTCCGTTTCACACGGATGTCTAGTCTGGGCTCTGGGGATGGAAAGGAGAGGACTGTGAGGTCTATGGTACCCCTCTCCTCTTCCTCCCCATGTGAGCTCTATGGTATCCATCTCCTCTTCCTCCCCATGTGAGCTCTATGGTATCCCTCTCCTCTTCCTCCCCATGTGAGGTCTATGGTACCCCTCTCCTCTTCCTCCCCATGTTAGCTCTATGGTACCCCTCTCCTCTTCCTCCCCATGTGAGCTCTATGGTATCCCTCTCCTCTTCCTCCCCATGTGAGGTCTATGGTACCCCTCTCCTCTTCCTCCCCATGTTAGCTCTATGGTACTGTCATGGCAAAAAGTGACCGGATGCCAAAAAGGGCCCGGGTGATGTAATATTGGCTTTCGAACGACTTTTGAGTGACAGTTGCTATACCAACGCTTGCATTACGTAACCCGGACACTACGTAACCCGGGCACTTTTTGGTCAGTCTCAAGAGTCGTTCGAAAGCCATCAGCTACTTGTTAGTCACTTAATATTGTGCCTAAAACTATTAAGTATTCCGTTTTAGCTACACCTGCCGGTATCCTGTACATCAACATTTGCAGTCAATACTACTTTTTTAATCGCTATATATTGTGGCTAAACAAATTTTTACCCGGTAAATAAAGTGTTCCATTTTAGCCGTTTACATCATCATTTGCATTTCAATTGAAATTGTTTAGAGTAGAAATTCGTTTTTATAACAAGGAGAAAATATACTGATATACGGTGCTTGTTTATCTACCGTTTTAGCAAGCCAGCCAGTTAATTTGCTAACATCTTAAATAATATACGGTGCTTGTTCATCTACCTTTTTAGCAGGCCAGCCAGTTAATTTGCTCGTCTTAAGTAATATACGGTACGGTGCTTGTTCATATACCTTTTAAGCAAGCTAGCCAGTTCATTTAATAACATCTTAAATAATATATGGTGCTTGTTCATCTACCTTTTAAGCAAGCCAGCAAGTTAATTTGCTAACATCTTAAATACTATACGGTGCTTGTTCATCTACCTTTTTAGCAAGCCAGCCAGTTCATTTGCTAACATCTTAAATAATTTAAGATCTACCATTATTTGTTGATATAGGCCTATTTAGAAAGACTTGGGAGAGTTCATACTAGCTTGCTAGCTAAACACTAAGCAAAATAATGTGCCCCAGCTAACGGAGTAATCGCTAACGATGCTAGCGGCGAAACCGGTTGAAATGTACTTACTTTGACACTATAACAAAGTTGTGAGTCAACAACTTTCCTAACAGTCAAACATCAAGCACATGGTTGTTTTGCTTGGTTTATTGCAGGTAAAATACAGGCAAGCTGGTTTCAGGTAGCGAAGTATAATGCGAGATGCTCTGGGGTAAATTGCGTTATTGAGGTTGTCTGACTTCCAAAAAGAGCCCGGGTGACGTAATGCTAACGTTGGTATAGCAACTGTCACTCAAGAGTCGTTCGAAAGCCAATATTACGTCACCCGGGCTCTTTTTGGCACCCGGTCACTTTTTGCCATGACAGTACCCCTCTCCTCTTCCTCCCCATGTGAGCTCTATGGTATCCCTCTCCTCTTCCTCCCCATGTGAGGTCTATGGTACCCCTCTCCTCTTCCTCCCCATGTTAGCTCTATGGTACCCCTCTCCTCTTCCTCCCCATGAACCTGAAGTCCTTACGCCTCCCTGGTAGCCATTGGAGCGGCCCAGCAGCGAGACGAACACCACGGGGAAGAGGTCGTGGGCGAACAGCACGGTGTGGAGGTGGTAGCGTGGCTGGTAGTTGCAGAACATGAAGAGGGGTACCAAGAGGGTGCGGCAGACCACCAGGATGGGCAGGACCCGGCTGGTAGGGCCGGGGACCTGGAGCCAGGCCGTGATCTGGCGGCCGCAGAAGTCGGCCACGTTGTAGAGGAAGAAGCTGGTGAGTGGCACAAAGTAGGTGGTGGTCCAGGGGCACAGAGACCGAGGTGGCAGCTGGTGTGCCGGCGTGCCCCTCTGCTGTCCCACATGCTGCCCCCTCAGAGGGCACAACCCCTCCGGCCAAAGCCATGTAGTACCTGAGAACCGAGTGTGTGTGTGTGTGTGTGTGTGTGTGTGTGTGTGTGTGTGTGTGTGTGTGTGTGTGTGTGTGTGTGTGTGTGTGTGTGTGTGTGTGTGTGTGTGTGTGTGTGTGTGTGTGTGTGTGTGTGTGTGTGTGTGTGTGTGTGTGTGAGAGAGAGGGGGAGAGGGAGAGTGAGTGTGTGAGAGAGAGAGAGAGAGAGAGAGAGAGAGAGTGTGTGTGTGTGTGTGAGAGAGAGAGTGCGTGTGCAAGTGTGACACAGAGAGAGAGAGAGGGAAATGGAGGGAGGGAAGAAAAAGCAAGATCAGTTGTATACGATCATCAAAATGTATTAGAGCGGTTTAAGAATAAACTTCATTGCACAAACATCATTACTCTCACTGAAACACAAGAGTGTGTCTCTTTAGTGCGACCCACTTGAGTCAGTGCACCTCATCAGTGTCATGGCTGAGACTAATGACATGCCCTCCCTGCAGGGAGATGTGGGGGTTATGCAAATGGCCATTTAGTGGGGAACAAACCCCATGGAGTTATCAAATAAATGCTTTTAAATGATACCACATAAACCAGGAATATAATACATAGTGGGGGGTGGTAGGGAATGGACAATTTACAAGATACAAATATTTTGTATAAATATAGAAAGATCAAGATGATAATGGTTTATTATTTAATTACCCTAATGTGCATGTTGCAATCGAACAAAATGTGTTGCTTTTAAAGTCCACTAGATGGCACTACACAATCTCTTTTCTCTGCTTTAAGGGAATACTGATACAGGCATTCACAGCACACAATACACGCCACACAATACACGCATCATACACAGCACACAACACACACATCATACACAGGATACAATACAAGACACACCATACACACAACACACACATCATTTCAAATTTTCTTTGAAGGATCTTTGAAGAAGCTTTTTTTTTTATTTTTATGAGTAATGGCCTCAAATTCTTACGCTGATGGATGATGACTTTCCTTTTCAGCAATAAGCTAAAGTGATCCTGCATCGGCTGTCATCAGCAGGTCATTCGTCACCCTGAGCAAAGCTGTTTCAGTGCTGTGGGCTGAACGAAATCCTGACTGAAATTTTTCAAACAAGCTATGTTTGAGGTGGTCCTGAAGTTGAGAAGCAACTACCTTCTCTAACACCTTGGACAGGAAGGCAAGGTTTGAGATAGGCCTGGAGTTGGCTAGAACCTCCGGGTCCAGGGTGGGCTTCTTGAGAAGGGGACGGATGACAGCAACCTTGAGAGCCGGTGGGACACAGCCAGACTGAAGGGAAAGGTTAACAACTTTGGTGATGAAAGGACTGAGAGTGGGGATCTGTGATTTGAGCAGAGCAGTGGGAATGGGGTCCAGGGTATAGGTACAGGATTTCATTTTTCTGAGGAGTTCCATCATGATCACCTGTTTGGTGGAATTCGAAAAGATGACCATGTCTGGACGCAGTCTTGTCGAGGCGATGTGTTCTGGAAAGCGCAGCTGCTTGCCCAGATCTACTTTCAACTGCCAGTCTTCAAAAAAAGTGTGTAAGAAGTATTTAAAAAACATCAAAAGTTTTCTATGTGTGTTCTGGCTGCCAGAAATGCTTTCATCAATTAGATATGGATGCAAAATAGCCGCATCTTTTCTCCCTTCTGTTCTTCTCCCCCCACTGCCCCCCTCACATGTATGTTCCCCCTCTTCACCCCCCCCCTCACATGTCTGTATGTTCCCCTCTTCACCCCCCTCACATGGCCGTATGTTCCCCCTCTTCTATCTTCTCCCCCCTCACATGGCTGTATGTTCCCCCTCTTCACCTACCTGAGCTATTTGAAGTCCCGTTAGATTCCTATGTTCAAGAACAAACCTCTTGTGAGGTATTTGCAGATTATCAGAAACATCCCTACCTCATCCCTACAAGCAACTTAGTTATCCACTACAATAATGACTGACCACATGCTCTGTGGGCTGACAACCGTTTTAATTAATGACCACTCCGTGATATTCAACATGGAGTCATTCTTATTCGAGAATGGCGGTTTATCTTCATCTACACTATTGCATTAAATGTGTGCATAAAGTGTTCAGGCAGCACCATAGATTGACTGCTGAGATGGTGGATTTGAGGGTAAAACAGCTAAATTAAGCAGAACCCTCCTTAATTGACACAATTCAGTTGGCCAACTTGTTTGTGTACACATGACACGTACCATAGCCTTCAGTATGTGGGTTTCTTTGCTGTGTGAGTTGGAAATGATCACTGTCTCATTCTTCAACACCAGGAACACATATGAACATGAAATTATCCATATCTCACTAATATAAGGTTAATAAAAAGTAATATGCAAACCAATTGTGATTTCCAATAATAAAAATTAGCTTTGCAGTAAATAATGCAGCTCTACCACACCCACCCTGTAGCCTACGTGCTGCTCCATTATATATTATAGGAGCCGCACCATTATATAACACTGTATCAACATCGATCATTTTACATTTCATTACATTTAGTCATTATAGCAGACGCTTTTATCCAAAGCGACGTACAGGGGATATTTTAAGCTCGGCCTACCATTGATAACACAGTTGCACATCGCAGTTATTCACTTCTGCCCTGACATGGAATGTAAAACCTGTGGTCACAATGGTGTACCGCGGAAAATCAACCAAATTCTCAGCTCTATGTCAACTAGTCATGTGATATAAACCATTTTCCTGTCGGCGGTGAGATATACCCGTGTGTTAAGAGAGCATTTGTTTCAATACCAGATCTATCCCACGGTGAGAACTTATCTTACGTTTATACATTTCACAATAACGGTAAGTCCAATAATTTCGCAATTAGGTGTTTTAATATAATATTGTGAGTTTCGTTGTCCAAATCAAGCTGTCACTTACTATAAAACAAAGAAAATGTGTTTCAAAGATCAAATTAAGAACTTTATAATCCAGGGAACAAATGTCTTGCAATGCATGCTGTGTAGGATTGTGTCTATCAAAATTATAAACGGTTGGAGAAATGTTCTGCCTTGTAAGTAAGGTCTATGACATCGGGAAATGTCTTCATAACACAGTACTCAACGTAACAACCTCTTTCACAGACATCGGATGATTTGGTATTAAAAACGTATAGCCTACATAAATGGAGCCCCAGTCTAATTTAGATGTAGCCTACAACAGTAGAGATTTCTTCTCTTTCAATGAGGCGAAACGATCTATTAATTGCATTTCTGATCTGATCTGAAGACAGCAGCAGGTTGACAAGTCCCTTGTCACGTCTTAAAGTAACACTATGCAACAATTTGACATTTTTTGAGGTATGGTTATAGGCAACTAGTTTTGGTACCATCCTCAAATTTATTTTGATAGCATATGGTCATTTGAAGGACAGATAAACACCTGTGTCTCTCCCACTAGCCACCCGGGATATGCCCTATGTAGTTCTGTGTTACGGTCTGGAATACCCTGCAAAAATGGAAGAAAGGCTTTCACAGCATGACATTGCCAGCTTTACTGCCAAAAGACACCAGTTAGTGTGTTGGTAAGCTTGTATCAGTGTCAGCTGGGCTGTTGGTGGTGTTTGCAAGGTTGTTGCATGCCTTTAAGTTAGCTTGCTAGTTTTGGAACAGAACTCTTATTGCTGCTTTAAGTAAGTTTATTCTCAGGAGGCTGGGCTTCCCCTGGCGTGATTTAAAACATTATTTTAACCCAGGGACCACCATTCTGACCAGAAAGTAATCCGCCGCCAACTGATGTGCCAGTGATTCCCAAAACAGTTTACAGTCCCGTACAGGGGCGGAGATCCCATTTCATTGTAGGGGGGGACAATACATGGTCAAATTTCAGAGTGTATATCCGGGGGGGGGGACATGAAAAAATTGCTTTCACGAGAGCTAGCATAAACTGCTAAATACCGAATTCTCTTATCACATTTACAAACAGAGATTCGAAGTCATTTTAGAATGATCTAAACAGCATTAAATGTACTAACACGAAATATCTATTCACAGACAAATAATGTCCAAAGTTCAAGAGAACTTGATGAATGCTCAAAATAAGTTATAAAACAGCTCAACAGGGAATCGAACTTGCAACCTTTTGATTACAATACGACTTCTCTACCTCCTACGCCACTGTCACTCCATATTGCTCTATCAACATAGTTCATCGAGGGCATAAAAAGATGACATTAATTTAACTTCAGATAATTTAACAAATCTGGAGAGGCACTGAGATGTAGACCTACATTTATTAACTAGCATGAACCTGCCCTGACAGGACATTGTCCTAGACTTAGCTAGCTATCTTAACTGTGTTAATTACCGGCATGCGTGTGTTATCGGCAAACGTTCACGTTGTCATGCCAATCCATGAATAAGCTTATGTATACTTGTGCATATCGATTGGAACTTCGTAAATGGAGTTTAGAAAAAAAACTTCTTCTTTACATGTTCTTACTGCGTTCGAGAATGAGGTAAATCTCTTTACATATCGTGTATCATAGCGGCAGCGACAGGGGACAGAGGAGGAAACAGTCTGACAATCTGACCGTGTGCTACTGGGCTGATTGACTGAAACACGGAGCTGCCGGTAGCCCTGCCCGTTGGAAACAGCATGTGAACCAAACCACTTTGAGGAATAGGGGAACATGATTTTTCAACACTTAAAAACATTTTTTTTTACGTCTATAATTAACACCGCTTGTGTCGTCGTATTTTTATAAAAAATATATATATATATATATATATATATATATTTTTTAGTTTTCAATGATTGTTGGGGGGGACAACTTTGGGTGCGTCCACACTAGCCCGGGTAAATACAAAAACGCGTATTCGCAATGAAAACGATCTCCGTCCACACTAGCGTTTTCATATCGTTTTCCAAATGTTTGCCGTCCACACTAACACTGGTACATGACAATCGTTGTCATGGTTACACCACTTGCTGCTCTAGTCTTCAGGACTATTTACTGAACACGTGTAGGAGCATTACATGAGCATGGCAGTCACCTACATACAACTTGAGCTATACTACCAAGTGCTTCACTCTACATTGTGCTTAGTGTTAACATACATGGAATGGGTATGCCCTCAATTGTATAACATGGGAATGTGGATGTACAGCATTGTGGATGTTGGGCAAGTGACAGCCAATGATACGGGCCAATATGGACATGTGACCCATCCAGATATAAACGTGTGCGCATTAATACATTCTCTTTAGTTTCTGTTATGGATGAAGTTCCCACAACTGTGTCTTCGAGCAGTTTATACCTCCAGCTTTACTTTTTTCATTGTGTAGGTTATACCAGTAACTGTATGCACGAGTCTCCGTGCAATTAAAATCTGACAACAAGTCATGGGCCCAGAGTTGGCCGAAATGTTTGATATACCCAGAGATAGGCAATATAAAAAGTAAGGTCCACTTGTGCGTGAGCTAGCATAGGAAAGGATGGCTAGCAGGAGCAACAGAAACTGGGCAGATCAAGCAGCAGCCGTTGGTCTCGGCTACTTGTGGCAAATGATTTTGAAAGGACTGCCCGACTGTTTTAAGCCATTTACCATTCACGTTACTCAGAGTGATGAGACTGTCTTTTGCTGCATTTAAAATAAAACTCCGGAGCTACGAGGACACCGAGAAAATGCGTTCTACAGCCACCAATGACAACGTGATGAATGCAGAAATCGTGTGCTTCAATTGTGGACTGTCCACTACTACCTTGGGAAAAGGAGGAATCGTGCCATCTTTCAGGTGCTTGTTAATCTTCGCCAGCATCGTGGACACTACCGGGCCATTTCTACATCAATGAAGCTGTATTTATAGTTATAGTCAGTATTTGTTCTTGCTAGCTAGTATTAGTATTTGTGTGTGCCATCGACAGCTCTTATGCACTGATGTATACCATAGTTTTGTAAATGACTGGTAAGTGCTGCTACTGCAGGCTCAGTGAGTGGCAGGGTGATGTAGCCTACTCAGAACCCAGGTGATTGGTGTTAGCTGTAAATACCTACCTGACCGTTTTTGAGACCGTTTCACGGGCCAAGCCAAATGAGTTCGCGGTTTTGCACAGCCTGCCTTCGTTGCTGAGGTAGTACAACGTACGTTTTTCAACACCTCCACTGGCTCTCTCATTCGAGTTGTCTGGCCTTCAATATGAGGGCGTAAGATTGCACTCAATCTGTAAAGGCTCCCTCTCGACAACCTGAAACTCTCCACTCCACGGGCAATATTATTCTATTTTGTAAAACATTTATCTTTTATTTTTCTTGCTTATATGTTTCGTGTGCATCAACCACACCAAGTTCAGTTCCTGAAAGAATTATGACTCTGATTCTGTACAAAAGTGTTGTCAAATAAAGAAACTGGTTATCATTTACTTATTTTATTGTCAACTCTGAGTTCGTCTTACATACGTGACCTATCTCTGTTCTTTCGCGGCCTCTTCACCTGGCTTCCGAAGTTCGCGTTTCCCTTAACTCTACTACATTGTAAATAACCCCAAAGAAGGATTATTATTTAGGTTAGTTTGTGCCTAATTTGATATGTGCCTAAATTATCATTCATTATTTAAGGAATTTATAGAAGCTTTATGCCACCTTCTTTCTTATAGATACATAGGACTTTTTTTGATAAGGATAAAGGTATCGCAAAATTGTTTATGCCACTGTGTGAGTGTGAACTTGTCTGTACGCTACGGGTCTCGTTAAAGACGGATGCATATGCATACGATTGAGTAATTGTATAGTTTAATGGACCCGTATGAGACTAGCTCTTACAGTGGTGTTTTACCCGTTTATTGAATATACTGTTAGAAAAGGAAGAAAATAAAAAGGGTAATTTCACCAGCAGTAAACGTTTCATTTCCACTACATATACGGGGATCCATTACAACATTCACTAACTATACTAAGTAAATTGTAGAGACAAAGCAGCATATTCATTTGACCTCCCATGTTTATTTTAAAGTTATAGCCTCTGGAGCGCAAAGCTACCCCCAGTGTCATGGCAACCGAACGTCATCGTATCTGAAAAGCTCCGTGGACCCCGTCCCCACTACTACTGGAACGCAGCGTTTTCAGATGTCTCCGGCCAGGGGAGCGTATTCGAAAAGCTCCGTTTTCAGTCTCCGAATACGCCGTATTAGTGTGGACGGTAAATGCAAACGCAGACATATTTATGCGTTTCTACATTTACCCGGGCTAGTGTGGACGCACCCTTTATGGTAGGGGGGGACACGTCCCCCCCGTCCCCCCCGGGATCTCCGCCTATGGTCCCGTACCCTTCTTTTTCATGTTTGTAACCGCCGCCGCCACGCCCCCTCGACCTGCACACATAGTCTGCCTATAATACTTGTCAGTGTAATTTCTTCGCTGAATATGGGTCTACATCAGTATTTTGGGCAATGTGACTTGGCTATTTAGACATAAATATGTCGACGGGCCCAGGTATATTTATAAAAATAAAAAAAGTCAATGGTGAACTGATCAACATAGGCTCATGTTGTGGACCCCCTGCAATGCCGCCGCGGACCACCAGGGTGCCACGGACCCCTGGTTGAAAACCCCTGCCTTAAAGAAACATTATGGAGTGGTCTAAAACTAGCAAGCTACTTAACTAAAAAGCAGCCCAGTTTGCATCTTTTGGCAATATTATTGGCGCTGTGCTGTGGGGTCGCGGGGTGTTACAAGTTACGACCCAAACCACAGAACTACAGCAGGCTGGGTAGTTTCTGGGAACGACAGGTGTGTCATCTCTCCCTCACATGACCATATTCCATCAAAATTATTTTGAAGATGTTACCAATAGGCGCTCGTAAAAAATACATAAAGTGCCACATTGTTGCATACTGCTGCTTTAAGACTCTTTAGAGTCATGTTTTTTGTAAACTCCATGTAGGCTATTGTACTGTAATGTATCACTGAATGAATGGACAAGTCGTCTAATAATAATACAGGGACTATTTATTGAGATATTAGTCAAATAATGAAATGTGGATGTAAACAAAAAAAAAAATGAAAAATGAAGTAATGAAATATATAAATATTGTAGTATATTATTTGTAACACAATCCATTAACTTACATCTCTAAAAGGTACATTTTGCATAGCTTGCAACTGGTGTTTGAACACAGAGACAGCAAGGCAGAAGGACTCTTTGAAATCGATATTTAGCCAGCAAGCTTCGATGGGAGAGGGATTCCCTAACAAAACAAAGGGATACAACCATATTTGGTTATGTACGTCATCGGAACCCCGAGGGTGGGAAAAGGGGATACTACTTTACAATAGGACTACTGAAGGTCTCACACACATTCATTCATAGTAGCTACAGCACATTGAATTAATATTAATATAATAATACACTTGCAGAATGTTATGGAGTTTTAAGAGAAGAGATTTTGGGTAGAAACCCCACGAAAAAAAGCTTTTCACAGCACAACATTGCCAACTATAGCCAAATGACAACTTGTGACGGTCACTAATCCTTAGTACTGGGGGTGCTTTGTGTGGTTATACTGGTTTACTTTATTTAGTCTCTTTATTGTTGGTTTTGCAGCTCGAATGCAAAGCCTCCCAATGCATCACCGTCAAATGGATTCCTCTGTGCTTCAGCTGCTTCTGCTGGCCTCCATCTTTTACACAGGTACAGAACAGATCAACACCACAATGTTATCACCGTCCTAACAAATAACTTGTCTATGGTTATGATATGAAAGATCTATCACTGTGGTATTACTTTACCTGAGCAGTTATAGGTGAAATTGTAATTTTTAATGTAAGAATGTCTTTTAGACTGTTGCACTTGTGTTTGTGAGCGTCTTCAAAATCATTTGTATAGAAATGTAGACATTACAACTCCATCACCCAACATTCGTCATCTACTTAAACACTTTTCTGTTAGTTGGCAACAAAATGTTTATGTCAGAGTTCGTCAGTTTAGTATCTGGGTGTTCCACTGTGTGAGAGAGAGAGTGTGTGTGTGTGTTCAGAGGTTCAGAGATGTTGTTTAATTTTGTGTCCACAGAGGCAAGAGATTTATATGTGCTTGAAGGACATGATGTCACACTGAACATCCAAGGACATGAAGACTTTAGGAGGGAGGAAATAGATTTTGTGCGCTGGTCTTTCCACGGACAAGTTGTGAGATATTATCCTGCAAAAGAAAAGTTAGAAATAATTCCACAATATGTAGTCGAAAACGGTGTGAAGTTTGATTCTAGGAACTTCTCTTTGATACTGAAGAACCTGCAGAAAAGTGACAGTGGGCTCTACAGAGGAGAGATTGGCATTCTGTGCACTGAATACAACCTCTCCGTCCTAGGTGGGTTTGTAAATACTTTACAACTATTACGTTGAGACTCATGTCCACATAACTTGGCTTAGTTAATGTTCAATACATGTGATCTTCAACAAGCACAAGTCTGCTTACTTTATTTATAGTTGAATCAAATGCAGGTATAAGTATTGCCAGGTAAATACAGAGCTTTGTTTATGTTCTCTCAGACTGGAAGGTAGTTAAAGGTACTTAGTTACTTTCCCCTCCTGATCTTGCAGGATACGTGTTACCAGGTTTATAACCTCATATTAGCTCTAGACTGTTTACTATGAGTTTGCAGCTTTTCTGTTGATCTTTCATGTAGCATCAAGTCAAACTCATTCCTGTTAAACTACAGGAACCAGAAGTACTCAGGAAATATGCCTTATGATGTGCCTTTGTCTTACAATACCCCTGCATGTGTGTGTGTGTGTGTGTGTGTGTGTGTGTGTGTGTGTGTGTGTGTTCATCAGAGCCAGTATCAACCCCCAACCTGACTGTAGTGTCAAACTGGTCCAGCGCTGACTCCTGTAATGTGACACTGAGCTGTAGGGGTCACGACCTCTCTCTGACCTTCATCTGCAACGGCCGCACCTGCACACACAAGGGAGGGGCCATTATTGATACCCCCCTTGTTGTCGTGTCCAGAGATGATCACATCGTCTGTAACCACAGCAACCAAGTTAGCTGGAGAGACACTGTCTTGGGAATTAGACAAGTTTGCCCAATTTATTTCGGTAAGGCTTTCAGACAAATCAGTTTTTCATTATCCACCAAATGTGTTTATTTCATGCTCTAATTGTACTTCTAATATCACTTTGTATTGTCATTTAGTTTAACAAACTGAATACATTTTGGATGGCCTTAGATTTTTTTAAATACTCCATTAAATTCACGAGCAGGTATGAAATTGTATGTTGAAGAAATTGTGATATATTGTGATATATTTCCTTTCAGCACAAAGGACAAACTCCTCTGGGATCAGAGTTTCATCACGGATGTGGATCATCTTCTCTGTTGGCTTCCTTTTAGCCACTGCTGCTGGAAACAGTTTCATATTTCCCTATCAGGGTCCATCCCCTCTCTCCTGAGGCCATAAGCTCAAGACTGCCCTCTCGTGGTAGTGTCTCACCATTACATGTGGCCCTCCTGCTTTTGTCAAAGCCATCAAATGACAATTGAATATTTTGTTTCTGTGGTGAAACAATATTGGTATTTTTGTATTGTTATTAGGATTCCTCCGTCAGGAGGAAACCTATTGTTATTGTAGGTTTTCTTATTATTATGTTTGTACCATGGGAGTCAACGGCAGCCCCTAGAACCGTATGGTAACTTTTTCTGAAATTTGGCACACTCATTAAGGACAGTCCCTTCTTTACTCACACCAAGTTTCATGTCTCCCACTAGACCACGCTAGCGCCACCAACGGGTCAAAGTTGGACTTTTGTTAACACACACAACTTTTGAACCGTTTGACCGATTTTCAAAAATGAGGTACCATTGGATTCCTTGGATCAAGACGAATTCGACGTTCAATGGTGCCAATTTTTGGTTGTATAGATTTTACGCTATTACCGGTTTTATCAAGCTGCTTTGAAAGCCTACTCTTCCTACAATTTTTCTCAAATCCCATATGGTAACTTTTTCTGAAATTTGGCACACTCATTAAGGACAGTCCCTTCTTCACTCACACCAAGTTTCATGGTGCAAAGCAAAACTTTGAGATATAAACCTGGGTGACATTGGTACAGGGGTAGAGAAGTCGTTTGGAACTCAAAGGGTTGTTAGTTCAATTCCCTGTCAAAGTGTCCTTTAGCAAGACACTTCACTCTTCTTTCCTCTATTCTTTCCTTCTTCCACTCTTCTTTCCTTCTTTTACTCTTCTTTCCAAAATTGTAAAGAATATACATTTTCCCCTGGTTTCGCAATCTTAGGAGGAATCCGCATCGCTGCTTGCAGCTATATTTATTATTGAATTGGTTCTTGAGGTAAGCTTAGTTAAACCTCTGCTCCTCAAAAGTAATCAAACACAGTTCTACTCGTGTCAGGCATTGGGTGGAGGAGTGAGAGGTGGCGAGTTGCCGTTTCAGCCCCCCCGCCTTTTCCCAGAAATAAGAACACATAGATAGAGCGATGCTTTTCAGACAGACTATGCAGAAGGCTACGTTATTTCATACTAATATGTAGGATATTTTCGAAGACTAAATGTACATGGATTGACTCATCAGCATGAAAGGCCTCGTACAAGTACATAGGCTGAACAGCTGAAAAGGGAATACAAACTAAAAAAGGAGATCATTGACTTTCCAGGGGCCCCACCAGGCGCCATGGGAGACACAGCCCTCACGAGGGGGTAACGCTCAGAAAGAGCTCATAAAAAGAGATAGATAATATTAGATAGATAATTCTGATTAATAACCACAAGAAACTCCAGATAGAGGCTTTAAAAGAGCCCGCAGAGCGTTCACACTTTGAGACGGTCCATGGATCTCTCCTCATTGTATCTTACTGATTACAATAAAACTTCCAGATTCCTACAACCAGTCTCCGGTCTTCTGATTGAAAAGAAAGGTGGAGTGAGATTCTATCTCGCCGCAACAAAGTCCGTACGGATATAGCCCCATAAATGCATCAAGAGACTTGCAACAGCCTATTATGAAATGGATAGGATAACATTTTCAAAATGATTATACATTTTAAACATATCTGAAAAGTGTTGTCTGGTGCTTTTATTGTAAATATTCAAGTCTATAAATATGACTTTACGCTTGGCAACTAGATGAAAGCTCTTCTTGTCTTTGTAGTGGTTGTTGACCTGACCCTGAACCAGGGGCGTATCTAGCCCTATTTAGACCCCCCTAAAAATATATTTTTATTTTTATGTTGAGATCGTCAAATTCACACCTAACAACCGATTTAGTGAAATTATTTTGTTTAATTTTTAGAGTTAGGAATAATATAGGCTCGAGTAGCACAGGATTCCCGCCTGTGTGAGACTGTGGTGTCAGGCGCACGGCTCTGTTTGGTCGTGAGTGAGTGAGCCTCACGAGCGTGCAGACAGACAGTGATAACGTCTAGTTAACAGACTTGGAGCGATTTCAAATCTGAATTTGTTAATTTCTCTTCCTAAAACCCACTAGAGGACACTATTTAAAAAGGATATTTTCAAAAATGTCTTATAGGGGAGCATGCCCCCAGACCCCCCTAGTTTTGCTGGGTCACAGGAAAAATAATAGCTTTTATCTAGGGGCTTAGCCCCCCCCAAAGTGGGAACCTAGATTTGCCCCTGCCCTGAACAGCGCTATTGCTCAGTCAAAGAGGCCACTGATTCAAAGATGAATTGACTTGAGAGCCAACAGGTCTACATTTAAATGCTATGTTTATTTCACAAACATTGTTAGTTCGACTTCATTAATTCATGTCATGTCAAACCACATCATTTAAACGCGGACCCTCTTATTTCCTTAATGCACCAGCAGAGGGCAGTGTGGGATCAGTCACAAATCACGTAGGGTAGACCCGGACCGTCGAGAAAGTTATTTTTTCTACCGCTATGGGTAGACCGAATGCAGTTGAAAGAGAGTGACAATAGTATACACCTTAAATAAATTACAATCGTGGCAAGCTTGATCTGCAATATTTTCTCTGCAGATGTTTAGTATCCTCCTCCTCATGGTGGGATATTTGGGGATATGTGCCTCTCGCGTGAAGATATCGCCCCAAGAGGTTCTGCGTGGTTAAGCTTTGGACGTCACCGCCTCCCTTTGACATTAAATAGCTTCTTCTCCTGATGTCAGTTAAACTGAGCTAAGATGATAGTGATTTTTTATCTATGATCTCAAAAAGGACACATTTCAAGACTTGCTGGCCTTCGAGGTTATTGTTGAATCTAGAGAAATGTGTGAGGTCGTCAGTTGGGCTCAGCTTTAACACACTGTAACAGCATCACAAATGGTGTTAGGCCTGTAAGATTAGGCTACAAATAAACCATAGGCCTCTTGCGAAACAGTCATATGCAGATAATATGTGTGAAGACAAAGTAAAACAAATATACAGTACATATTTGTGATAATTGAGCTGTCTGACAATAATTAGCCTATTCTGACATGATGGATGTCAGGTTTAGTTTTTTTTTTTACATATGTAAGATGTTTTTAGTGTGTTCATGGGTGAATCACCTGATATCTGTTGTGGCAGTTGCTTACAAGGCCTAGGATAAAAATGACAACTGAGAGGGAATGTTTTTATTTTGCAATTCATTGGTTTGGCAGCTTTCCAGCATTACGGGTGAGTGTTTTCACTGTCCCATGGAGGTACTGTTACACCTGTATCTGCCATGGGTACAGTTGAAACAGAAATAGCCAACTCCTTGTGTTTAAGAGCTGAATGTGGAAAATATGAACTAATTATATATATTACTTTGTTAGCAGACAAGCAAAAGAAATTTCATGGGAAATATCACGTTTCCAGTCACTAGTTTTTGTGTGGTAAGAAGCCAAAGGTAGGCTACTCGCTCTGCCCTGGTGAAATATTGATCATCAGCGTGTTGGAGGATAAGTGCTGTTATTCAATGTTGTCTGTGTGTAGCCTAGAGCTTTGTCTGATATCCCAGTGAAAGAAGGTAATGACCACACCACACCACAGGTGACACGTGGCAGTATTAGATTATCACAGCGTGGCTGTCTCCCTGGTAATGAAATCGCCAGTTGTCCAGTGCGCTTTGTGGTGTTGTAGTCTGTTCTCATTCTACTCTCTCCACCCTTGCAATTACTTCCTTGTATTTGGTCTTTTGTGGAGCCAATGTCTTTGGCGTCTATTTAATCTCAAGCACTCTCCAAGACATGCTGTTAGCTTCACAGGCGAGACATTCGGCTGTCAGTGTTTGTAAGTGACAGACCTGGGCGGTTCTCATCTGAGCGGACATATCGTATAGCGGTTGTAAGTGTCTGATTTAGGCCAATGGCCCGTGTTTCCAATACGATGCTTTCATTTGGCGTATTTACTTTAATAAGCTTAAGTTGAATTTGTGGGCAACTTTCATTGGTTCTCAAAAAATGTCGTTACATGTTTTGTATGCTGACTTGTACGTGAACCTTCGGCCTGTGTGAAGCTGAACCTTCGGCCTGTGTGAAGCTGAACGTTAAGTACAATTCTATTTCACTGTGAAGCCTGTTATATCTTAGTCAGTAGCCAATAGTAATATTTCATGAATGCATTGTAGTGTAACAGTTGTTAAAAAAATAGTGACTCACAAGAATATTTATTGTTAAACTAGGAAATATAATTTATTGCATAAAAATTATTATTTAGTTACAAGTAAGAAGGCTAAACATTTATTTACAGTAGTAGTTGACCGAGCAAATGAAAGAAAAAACAAACATTTTTTTTAACTCTGGAGTTATGGTTATGCCACCTTCCCTTATAAAACATGTTCTCCCTTGCACAAAGGCCCCCGGGTCTGAGAGAAGAGGTGTCATCCGCTGCACAAAGGCCCCTGTGTCTGAGAGAAGAGGTGTCATCCGCTGCCCAAAGGCCCATTCTGACAGAACAGGTGTCATCCACTGCCCAAAGCAGCACGCACTGGCCATCCCAGCAGTCTGATTGCATGAAGGAACCGGACACACTGCTGATCCCAACACTCAAAAGCGCAAGTATGTGTCTGTCATGGTTAGTGGCGGAAAGGGCCGGCTTGTGGAAGTAGGGCCTCTCCTGGCTCTGCCTTCCCAGGCGAACGGCCTCTTCTCTGGCCTGAGTCTCACTCAGGAGGGGCCCTCTGGGTTGACACATGGAATGAAACACCTCATCTCCTCCTCACCTCAAGTCCACTGAGATAGACGGTTCAGAAGAGAGTACAGAAAATACATCAGATGACCCACGGCTTGGGGTCACATACTGTAGGACGGTGTCAGTTCTGTCTTGAGGGGATTCATATATATATATAGAAGCGTTGTGCTTGATCGCTTGCTCCATCTCGCCATTACAGCACTGATCTCTGGCAAAAATATACATCCTTTAACACGCTGTATAGGGGACAGACATATCCATGGATTTCAATTCCTTATGTACTTGCATAGTACTCACAATGAGAGATGATATGTAAGCTGTACAGCCTACACACACAACCACACACACACACACACACACACACACACACACACACACTGCTTAAGAAAAAGTGTAGAGATACTGCTTGTATTTTGGTTTCCATGGTATCAGAGAAAGAAACACTTTTTGCTTGTAAAGATCGTAAGACATCTCAATAGAAAGTAATAAAAAAAGACAGCATTTCACATGGACTACAACAACATGACTGATTGAGAACAAAAAAAGACCCTGAAACCTCATTGCAGTTGAAATATCAGTCCATTTTCATTCACGGTAAGGACATGGAGACAGAAGAAATTGAGACATGAATCCAAGGCCAGCAGAGGACGGTCTGTCACCACACCTGGGTGTTAATGGCATCACCCAACCCGATCACCAGACAGTTTGGCTCCATGGGTCAGAAACAAAGACATGACGGGGACCCAAAACGATCTTGATCAACGTTAATTTAACATTGTAAGTCAACACGGTAGTCTTTTGAGTCACAGAGAAAAGATTTGACATCTGAAATCACATACGGAGTACTCAAAAAACACGGACCATCTAATTCTATTTCTATTTTCTGGATCCTCCGTTTCCTCCACACGGTCTCGATCCTGCCTTCAGTGTGTCGTATGAACGTGCCATGGGACAAGGTCAGGACCGAAGCACAGAAATGAAAAGTGTCATGGCAACCGTAACCGCACGCACAACACAAGAAACAGAGTTCAAAACAAAAACCCATCCACAAATATGGATAATAACTTAAAAAGAGTGCGTTCCCTATAGGAAACTTATATAGCATGATTTTACCAGAAAGCTCTCCTGTGTTGTACTATGTTGATTAAAAAAAATCATTTTAAGAAAGCAGATTGGGGGGGGGGCGGGCGGGGTTATGTAAAACATAATTGTCATCAGTACAAGACATATGGGTTTTGAAAATGAAGAAAGGTTAGTGTACGCCTGATATGTTTCTGATATGTATACTGACAGGCAAATCATGTCATCCAAACAGTCCTGCAGGCTAAATGGATTCATATTGAACTTGCCACTTGTTCATCTAAATTACCTGTTTTGCCTGTTTATGTGTGCATGTGTATGTGTGAATGAGTTTGTGTGTGTGTGTGTGTGTGTGTGTGTGGTGTGTGTGTGTGCGTTCACACAAGTGAGCATCCTGAGGGAAGTTTAGACATGTTTGCACTGCTGGTCAGTCACTTGTCTGGGAGTGTAACAACGGTGGCTTTGAAACACAGAGTGGTCGCTAGGAAACAAATCCCCTACCGTGAGATGGTGTTGAATCATACATTTCCACACTGAGAGGGAGAGAGAGAGAGAGAGAGAGAGAGAGAGAGAGAGACAAAGAGAGGGAGAGAGAGAGCGAGAGAGAGACAAAGAGAGGAAGAGAGAGAGAGAGAGAGAGAGAGAGAGCGAGAGAGAGACAAAGAGAGAGAGAGAGAGAGAGAGAGAGAGAGAGAGAGAGAGGGAGGAAGAGAGAGAGAGACAGAGAGAGAGAGAGAGAGAGAGAGAGAGAGGGAGAGACAGAGACAGAGAGAGAGAGAGGGAGGAAGAGAGAGAGAGAGGGAGAGAGGCTACGGGAGTCTGGCAGAGAAGAGGACAGGTAGACATGGACAGAGACAGAACTGCTAAACTCAGTTAAGGTATACGTGTGTGTGTGTGTGTGTGTGTGTGTGTGTGTGTGTGTGTTTCAGCTTCTCTCGATTACTTCCTTCCTACTTCCATCTGCTACAGCACATCAGACCATAAACCAGACATTAGGATGAACATCAGTGTATTTTTTACAAAGTCAAACCCCATCTTTGCTCTGGGATTCCCAGCATAAAATCAGCGGAGCCGTGTGTGTGTGTGTGTGTGTGTGTGTGTCTGATGCACTGGGGCACGCTCTAGGCATCGCGTTGACATCCAGAACATGGGTCAGGGTCTAGGTGGAACCCGACGGACGATGAGAGGAATGGGGTCTGCTCACAAGAGGTGCTCCCTCTGTGATGGCCACCGGGCAAGTCATGACAAGTCTCTTTACGGTGGAAATTATCTTTTTTTGAATGTTGCTTATTTTGTGTCTTGCTCCTCCCTCCTTTTCCCAAACACACACACACACACACACACACGCACACACACACCCGACGGTATAAGCAAATCAGCAATCCCCATCCGTTGTCATGACAACCAAGACCTCGCTTTTGCCCATCTCTTCCAGAGCAGTCGCCAGGGAGACCAGGTCTGCGTCACCTTGGTGACAGGCTTCCCACAGGTCGAGGAGCACACCTGTGGGGCTGGGTTTTGTTGCAAAGTAGTTCAGGTACCTGATGGACAAAAGGACAATAGAGAGAGATTAGATGAGAGTGATGCACCACAATGTGGCCTTACAAACACACGCTCACACAGACACACACTCTCACACACACACACACACACACACACACACACACACACACAAACACACTCACACACACACTCACAGACACACACTCTCACACACACACACACACTCACAGACACACTCTCACACACACACACGCACAGACACACACACACTCACACACTCAGACAAACACACTCACACACACACTCACAGACACACACACACACTAACACACTCAGACAAACACACTCACACACACTCACAGACACACACTCACACAGACACACACACAAACACACGTTCACACACAGACACACACACTCACACAAACACACTCACACACTCACACACAAACACACCCTACCAACCCACCTGTCAAAGCAAAGGCTGTGTGCCAGCAGCCTCCAGTCACAGCCGCGGGCACTGGGGGCATCAAGGCTGGCACAGATCTTCTGGCGGATGGAGAGGGGCAGGCGGAAGGCGTAGGAGCCCACCTGAGAGGAGGGCAGGCAGGTGCCCCCCGAGGGGAGTGGCGAATGGGGGGGCAGCGTCTGTGGAGGACACCAAAGGTCAAAGTTCATCTAGTTCTATTGCTGCATATAAGTATTGTACTGTAATATGATCATTTTATTTGCGTAACCATCTCGAAATTTGAATTGCCCTGGATCATGTGTCATAATATAGCTCTAGCAGGCTCCCTAGTGGAGTTAAGAGGTAGTGTAAGTCAAGTATACTGAGCGTCATCCTGCAACACTTCACTACAGGATGACAAGAAATACCGCTTGACAGAGACTGTGAAATACAAAAATACTCCCAACGTGTATTCCACGCCTTCCAACCTTCCATGGCAGTATGTGTGAGCACAGGGCGGTCACCTGTGTGTGCTCCAGAGTGAGTGAGTGAGTGACTGAGTTTGTGAGAGTGTGTGTGTGTGTGTGTGTGTCTATGTCTCTGTGTGTGTGTGCTCCAAAGAGGGAGTAGGGCCTGAGTGAGTGAGTAAGTGTGAGTGTGAGTGAGTGAGTGTGTGTGTCTGTGTGTGTGTGTGTGTGTGTGTGTGCGTGCTCCAGAGTGAGTGAGTGAGTGAGTGTGTGTGTGTGTGTGTGTGTGTGTGTGTGTGTGTGTGCTCCAGAGTGAGTGAGTGAGTGAGTGAGTGAGTGTGTGTGTGTGTGTGTGTGTGTGTGTGTGTGTTAGTGAGTGTCTGTGCGTGTGTGTGCGTGTGTGTGTGTGTGTGTGTGTGTGTGTGTGTGTGTGTGTGTGTGTGTGTGTGTTAGTGAGTGTCTCTCTGTGTGTGTGTGTGTGTGTGTGTGTGTGTGTGTGTGTGTGTGTGTGTTAGTGAGTGTCTGTGCGTGTGTGTGCGTGCGTGTGTGTGTGTGTGTGTGTGTGTGTTAGTGAGTGTCTCTGTGTGTGTGTGTGTGTGTGTGTGTGTGTGTGTGTGTGTGTGTGTGTGTGTGTTAGTGAGTGTCTGTGTGTGTGTGTGTGTGTGTGTGTGTGTGTGTGTGTGTGTGTGTGTGTGTGGAGAGGCCCTACCTCCTGGATGTCAGTGTGCAGCTGGAAGATCTGCCCCTCCCCCTCCACCTGGCGCACGCAGATCTTGCAGGTGAGCTGGGAGACGGCCAGGCTGCCCCGCTCCAGGCTGAAGGTGCAGTGGAGGGGCCTCTGGCTGCCGCTCCAGATGTGGTAGAAGGGGATCTCCTGGAGGAGGACAAAACACACACACACACACACACACATACACACACACACATATATATTTATAATTTCATTAATATGTAACACAAATGTCATACATTAATATGTCTTTTCAGAAATTGCAAGAGGAAAACACGAACACGTTTTTTTGAGCGCAAACACTGAGTGGAACTCTGAGTGGGATTACAAATGTGGACTGTACATATATTATACCCAGAGGTTAAATTGGGCCGGAGCGCTCCGGAGCTCAGCTCCGCCTGCTTAGGTCCACAACAAACCCCGCCGGAGCTCATCTCCGTCTCCCTCAGTGTAAAATAATCATATACTACTTTTAATATGTTTTCATCTCCTGACAGTTGTAGTGGCGCGGTCTCCCTAGCGTCCAGGTTGCAACGTATTAGTTTAGTTCGACAGTTTGTAAACAATCTCCCGCGACCTGCGCATGTGAACGTCTTGGTGTAACGTCTTTGTGTTTAGTGTAAAATTTTACTTCTGGACTGCATTCTACAAATTTAAAGCAGGGTAAGTTTTTGAAGAACATTATACACAAAAATCTTTCTACTGGTTGTTTTCATATTTCATATCAGCATTTTTTACACACACATAGGAAAGGTAATACATGCGCTGAACTCTTCGTGTTAATATGTGTCAATATGAACTCATGAATATGAACTTGTTCATACAAAGTTGCACAGGCACCCTGAGGGTTTCTACCTTTTCCCATTATAATTTTATAAGTTAAATCAAGGAGACTATAACATCAGCTAGATAACTAGCTATCATTTTATGTTAATGGAACTCTTCCATTTAAATCGTTTAAGGTTATTACAAGTTTCCTTAGCTAGCTAGTTAGCTAGCATAACTAGGTAACCATAGCAACCAGCTGAAAGTGGATACGTTTGTCCTCACCGCCTTCTTTAACATATGAATAGCCCTCCTTTGCTAACGGGTGGGTCGTTAGCAGCTGTTTTGTCACTCAGAAAATGAAATGTGCAAGATTTGAGTTCTATTCTCCTTACAAACTATTAATTCTTATTATTTTTCGAACTGTATATATCTTTAAAGTAAAAGATTCAAGGTTTCTGGTATCCATAGGAGGACAAGCGCACAACAAACGCCTTTGATGGCCAATGTCGCTAAAAAGCGAGCAACACCATACAAACCACTGGCTAGCTAGCCCCTAGCAAATGTCAAATCTTGTAGCCTAGCTGCTCTCTTGACACTCTGAAAACAGCATAGCATCATCAAATTATCCCGTTTACATGTTGATGGGGATATTCACGTAATGATCTTGTCACATATAATCAGGCCAATAATCCCAATTTTGAAAAAATAAAATTAAAAAAAAGCTTGCCTCTGTTGACGGTCTCCAATTAAGTTACACAATTAGTTTGCTTACCTATGATGGTCAAGCCCTGAGCATAGTCGGCTGGCAGTTTTAGCGGTGGAAGTGGGGGCTTTGTAAAATCCGACTGGTGATCATTTGGTCTGCTCATGTTTGTAGTAGGCCTTTTATTATTATACTGAGGGGGCTTTCCCCCATTTAATTTAGCGTTAGCTGACTATCTATATAGAATACTGGAAACAACATATGGTCACAAATTATTATTTTTTTTTTTGCATGCCCATGAACTATGTTCAAGGTTTAATTGTTTTATTATTATTTTTGGGAAATTAAAAATGTCATAGTTCACTGACTGACAAAGGGGTCTTTAGTGTTACCTAGAATAAGTAATTTTGAAAAACTGTAATAGATTCCAATGATTCTGAAACAAGTGATGATATACTGTATAAATACCAATGTCTGTTTTAATGATAGCTGCATGAATGTTTCTTAATTTAGTTTGATGATACTAAAAAGATAATACATTAAATTGTAGCCTGTTTGAAAAACTATTCAACCCCTACACATTAGAAGTGGGAAAAGAGCCTCTTTAGTGTAATAATGCATTCATTCATAATTTATGTGAGAGCGATATGAATAAAGATGCTTTTGAAAGATTACCATTGACCGCACACGAGGGCTTCCCCTCCTCACAAAAGCCAATTTAACCACTGATTGTACCTACATATAAGTAATATGTTTCAACATCCTCTTTAATATCAGCTTCAAATGAATATTTCTACTAGGTTATTAAATGTGTTCTTTGAAATGTGATTCATTCTGTGCTATGACCATGGCAGTGGCTCAGACTGGCGGGGTCCTGACCTGATACTTGGCCAGCAGCTTGCTCCTCCAGTGGGAGTGTGGGATGTCATGGATCGACAGGCGCAGGTTGTGGTAGCTGTCCTTGAACAGGAGAGGCTTGGGATCCTCCAGCAATACCCCACCCAGGCTACGCTCCACCTCTAGGACCTCCTGTACACACACACACACACACACACCACACACAAACACACACACACACACACACACAGATGCACACACACACACACACACACACACACACGCACACACGCACACACACACACACACACACCGCACAAACACACACACCACACACACACAAAAAAACAACAACATAGATCATTAAGAATATGAATTAATTAAAACCAAAACATTAAATAATAATCTGAATATGATTTGTAGCGTCCCAACAGAATGCCTGACATCTGTGGTAGGACTCTGTGTGTTGCTGAGCAACAGGCAGGCAGCTGGACGGACCTTGAGGGCGTGCGGGGTGTCCTGTAGGCAGTAGACCCTCAGGCTGTAGTCCAGCGAGAGGCAGGGGGCACGCGGGGCAAACAGGGCCAGCTGCAGCCTCTTGCAGGCGGGGTGGGGGGGCGCCGACTGGCCCACCAGTCCGTAGGTACCCAGCTGCTCCATCAGCACGTGGCAGCTCGTCTCCTCCAGCTGCAGGAAGCAGGGTGTCGACAGGCTCTCCTCGCCCACCGTCAGCACCTCCTGCAGGCACGGAGTGGAATGACATGCGAATAGCTCAGTACAGGGCATGGATGTGTTGCTTCCCTCATACTGTCAATTATGTTCCTCTTGGTAACACACTATTAACACACTATTAACACACTATTAACACACTATTAACCCACCATTAACACACTATTAACACACTATTAACACACTATTGACACACCATTAATACACCATTAACACACTATTAACACACTATTAACACACTATCAGGTACTGATTGGGACAAATAAATGGCGAGGGCAAAAATATATGCAAAGCTGCCAATACAATGACCTGCTTCATGACTCGTATGGAACACATTGTTTGCCTTTAAATCGATCAACATAACCTGAACACCTTCATGTTAACCCTTCACTGATCATATTCACTGCTGGATCAATGTGTTACTGTGTGTTATAAAGGTGAAACTGATTTACTGTAGAAATGGAAGAGGTCATTCTACACTGGCCCAGTGTGTGTGAACTAAAGTGAATGTGTTCCCAGTAATGACTCATAGTGGAGATTTCACTGTGTCACCTTCCTCTTCCTCCCCAGGTTCCTCAGAGCACTCGCCCTCTCAGACCTCTTCATCTTCCCACTTAACCAATCTCTCCATCTTCATGCTCTCTCTCTCTCTCTCTCTCACACTCACTCTCTCTCTTTCTTTCTCTCTCTCTCTCTCTCTCACACTCACTCTCTCTCTCTCTCTCATACACTCACTCTCTCTCTCTCTCTCTCTCACACTCACTCTCTCTCTCTCTCATACACTCTCTCTCTCTCTCTCTCTCTCTCTCTCTCTCTCTCTCTCATACACTCTCTCTCTCTCTCCCTCTCTCTCTCTCTCTCTCTCTCTCTCTCTCTCTCATACACTCTCTCTCTCTCTCTCTCTCTCCCTCTCTCTCTCATGCTCTTTGAAGACCATAGAGCACTTCTCCTCTTTTCGGTGCCCTACTTCACACAACACTGCCCACTCCTCCTTCCTCCTCTCACTCTTCTCTTGTTACTCTGCCCACTGACACTGATCTCCTTATCTTCCCCACAATCTCTCTTCCTCCCTTCCTCTCTGGGTTTGTTTTCCACAGCCCTCTCTTGCTCTCTCTCTCTCTCTCTCTCTCTCAAATTCAAATTCAAATTCAAAAGAAGCTTTATTGGCATGACCATAACGATGTACAGTATTGCCAAAGCATTTCTCTCTCTCTCTCTTGCCCTCTCTTGCTCTCTGTGGTTTTTCTCTTTCACACTCAGTATTCTTTCATCTGTCAGTGTTAGTGTCTCTCCTTCTCTCTCTCTCTCTCTCTCTCTCTCTCCCTCCTCTGCCTCCCACCCCAGGCTGCCCTCCCCACTGTGTCTGCAGGTCCAGGTCTCTCACCTCCCAGGCTCCCTGGTGGCTCTGGCGTCCACACACACACACACACACACACACACACACACACACACACATAGACACTCTCACCTCCCAGGCTCCCTGGTGGCTCTGGCTCTTGAGGGTGAGGCTCCAGTCGGGCGAGTCCAGCAGGGCGCAGTGGGGCAGCGTCAGCACCACGGGTCGGCTCAGCAGCATGCCCGTCGGCCCGCAGCTCACCACGGGGCTCAACACCGTCTGACTGCCCTCCGATGGCAGCCTGGCGTCCACACACACACACACACACACACACACACACACACACACACACACACACACGCACACACACACACACAGACACACAGACACACACACACACACACACACACACACATAGACACAGACACACAGACACACACACACAAACACACAGACACACACACACACACACACACAAACACACACACAGACACACACACACACACACACGCACACACACACACACACACAGACACACACAAACACACAGACACACACACACACACACACACACACAAACACACACATGACAGGGAGAAAGGCATCTACAGTTAGACACAGTTTGTAAAGATATATTTTTTTATCAAAACTCCTTCATATTGAAGAGAAGCTCTACAGTTCTAAATTCAAAGCACTCCACCAAATTGCAGTTTTTCAGTCATAAATAAAAGTACTGAACATTCCTCGGGTCTGCCCAAAATAAACATTATCACTGCGCACAGAAGCAGTGACTCCACAGCTGAGCGTGAAAACTGCACAATGTGAGTTTGAGACGAGCCGTCGCCAGCCAGCCCCCTGAGTCAGCAGTGGAACGACAACAACGATTGAGGATGAAACAAACAGATTCAGGCCCAAAGTGGAGCCGACAGCTCGCAGCGTTTGTGTTTTCCGAGTCTCACCGAGGGTTAGGCTCAGTCTTTTGATGTTCCTACTCCCAACCCCGCCCAACTCCATCTCCAGCGCCCCCCCTCTGTGCTATGATTCATATTTGCTTATTCCTGCAACCGTGACGGGGCTTCTCCGAGGCAAAGGAGGTGCACTTTTCGAGACACAGCACTCAGCGGAATTTCAAAAACTGACACTAAACATGAGGATTTACGTCTTTACTGCGCCGAGCACCGGAGCCTCGAGGCCTGAGCAGCCCCCACTCCTTCCTTCACATTTCCCATCATCCTCTTTGAACACGGGAGAGCAGTTGGGCAGAGGACACACAGCGGCCCAATGGCTGATGAGAGGCAGACTTACGTGGTTTTCTCCCATCTGTTGATGATCAGGTACATCTCGTAGAACTTGCCCTGGGGGATGGTGCCGGGCGGAACCAGGAGGCTCACACCTGAGGGGGAAGAAAGGAAGAAGAAAGGAATAGAAAGGGAGAAGAAAGGGAGAAGAAAGGAAGAAGAAAGGAGAGAGGTGGGAGAATAAGATATGATTTTTGGGTTTGAAGTGCAAATGGTCTCACCTCCGTAGGTGATGATGTCAGCTGCTGGTGGGAGATGATAATTAAAGGTGCCAGCTGGGGCGGAAGGGGTCATTAAAGGTGCCATGACAACCCCACGCTGTGTGTCTACACTGTGTGTGTGTGTGTGTGTGTGTGTGTGTGTGTGCATAAGCATCAGTGTGTGAGTATCAATATGTGTGTAAATAGTGTGTGTTCTATACACACATATAATATAATGTGTGAATCCAACCAACTATGAACACACACACACACACACACACACAAACACACCTGTAATCGGTGTCTATAAAAGTGTCTGCATGAGGGTCACATAGTGTGTGCACGTGATAGCACACATGCAGGTGTGTGTCCTGGCGCGTCCTCACCTGTGTTTGGGATGGTAAGGCGCCCGCCCAGGCACCCGAGCGTGGCGCTGACGCTGTGGCCCGGCTCCCGGGGCAGGGTGTGCCCGTGCTGCTCGCGGCCGCCGCCCATGGTGCCCACCGTCTTCAGGCTCATGATCTCCACATCGCTCACCCCCGAGGGCAGCTCCAGGGAGGACAGGGTGGAGGAGTTGTACACCTTGATCTTGAGCGTCGTGGGCATCGGGTCCAGGAGGGGGGAGGTGGTCATGGGGATCTTGTGGGGGGAGTCCAGGGTGCTCTGCTGCAGGGAGTAGAGAGGCCCGCGGATGGTGCCCGCCGTGGCCGTCAGGTCCGGGGGCATGGAGGGGTGCAGCAGGTGGGGGTTATCTGCGGAGGGAAGAGAGGCAGATGTTTTTGTTGTTTTTGTTTTGTGTTTTTATTTTCTTATTTACTTACAAATACTAAGGTATAACGAGTAGGAAAATGACCATTTGTGAAAGAATATACTGCAGCTGTATTTCCTCTGAGCGGTAAAATAAGGTTGGCTGGTTGGAAAATGGATTTAAATGGATGGTTTGATGTTGGTGCCCCTACTGTGAGTGGCCACACAAACAGCTGAGGATTATGGAGCACAGCACTGAGGGATGAAATAATGAGGAGATGACAGAGAGAGAGAGAGAGATACAGAGAGATGGAAAGAGAGAGAGAGGGGGAGAGAGAGAGAGAGAGACAGAGAGAGAGATACAGAGAGATGGAAAGAGAGAGAGAGAGAGAGACAGAGAGAGAGGGGAGAGAGAGAGAGACAGAGAGAGAGGGGGAGAGAGAGAGAGGGGGAGAGAGAGAGACATGGAGAGAGAAAGGAAGGACAAGAAAGACGAGGGTAAGAAAACGGATACAAAGAAACCAAGGGAGGAGGGGAGGGGGAGCAAAAGAGGAAAGAAAACAAGACGTGGTGATGGTGTGGAGGGGTTATTAGACGCGACATGAGTGGTTGCCCTGGGTGATACCATGTGACATGAGTGGTTGCCCTGGGTGATACCATGTGACATGAGTGGTTGCCCTGGGTGATACCATGTGACATGAGTGGACTCCTCACCTTGCCGCGGAGGTTTGTAGTTGCCAGGGTGGAAGGCAGCGGTGAGGGCGGACGAGGAGTCGGTGATGTCGCCGTGGAGATGGCGACAGCGCCGCCGGTATGCCAGCACGCCCACGCACAGCACCAGCAGGACGCAGAGCAGCAGCGCGCCAATCAGACCGGCGTACACCGCCACGCCGCCGGAGCCTGCACCCAGAGCTGACACGACACACACACGCTACTGTTAGACTATCTGTCACACACACACACACACACACACACACACACACACACACACACACACCGCCACGCCGGAGCCTGCACCCAGAGCTGACACGACACACACACAGGCTACTGTTAGACTCTATCTGTCACACACACACACACACACACACACACACACACCGCCACGCCGGAGTCTGCACCCAGAGCTGACACACCACACACAGACTACTGTTAGACTCTATCTGTCACACACACACACACACACACACACACACAGATTCACACAGGCATAAATGCACAAACACACACACACACATGCATGAACACATTCTAACATACACACACACACACACACATATATGCATGAATGCTTCCTTACATACACACACCTTTCTATATACATAAACTCCCACATAAACGAGCACCTACACACACAAGAATGCACACATAAACACACCACCATACACACACTCTGGAGCCCAGTCCAAAACCGGAGGCAGAGGTTAACATCACACACTGATATTTACAGACAAACTCATTTTTACCGACACATGCGTTCACACAAAGAGTCACACATACGACCCTACATTTACATACTCACACACACAAAACACACATCTCTACTTAGGAATAAATGTGCATTTAGAATGAAACATCCATATATGATAGTGTGTTTTAATATGCATACACACGCACATACACACACACACACACAAAACCCTTAACCCTTATGTGCCGACACATACATTAGTAGCAAATGTACAGCGTGCACACATTTGCATTAAACAGGAAGACAGGGAGAGATACACAAACAAAACTATGTAGGTAGACGACAAAATCACACACTACAGGACTAACACTAATATTTCATGTATACGGACACATGTCAGGGCACACCTAACGAGAGGCAACAGACACTACACCCCTCATAAGCCCCCTGATGCGTGTAACAACACTCCACCTGCACTCAGTCAACAGACTTTAATTCAGATTCATGTCTTTTAGAATTTTGTTACAATTGTTTATATAGCGGTCTTTTATCAGGGCTATTATTATATACTATTATTTGCTCATGCCGATTAAACCTGTATTGAAAAATGCTATGAGTTGTAGGCCGCAGTACCACTCCTCAACAGCAGGGGGAGCTGTTATCCTCTTTGAGCAGTGAGGTGCCCGGTTGTAACCTCGGCTGCTCCTTGAGCTGACTGCCCAGCCAGAGTGTGTTGTTCTCTGCCCTGCCCCGCCTAGCAGCATGCTAGAACCTCTACAGGCTAGAGCAGGCCACGTGGATGTGCGTGAGAGGGACTGTGTCAGACGGAAAAAAAAGAAGAAAGAAAGAGCGAGAATGGGAACAGAGAAGAGAAGAGAAGAGAGAGGGGGGAGAGACATAAGGAAACACAGAAGGAGAGAGAAACACTGCAAAAAAAGAAAAAACAACAAAAAAAACAGAAGGGAGAGGGTGAGGGAGAGGGTGTGGGAGAGGGAGAGGAAGAGAGACAGACAGTGTAGTGTGTATGAATAAGTACAGGGCTGTGTAAAGAAAAGTAGAGCGGACTTAAGGAGAGCAGAGGCACGAAAACGGGATGGGTCAGATAGGAAGAGACGGGAGGTTTGGGCTAGAGAGGAGAGGAGCGGAATTAGAGCAGGCAGCCGCGCAGGAATGGGAGAGGAGAGGAGAGGAGCTCTTCCAGAGAGGAGAGGGGGCATGAAAGCTACTGGGTAAAAGAAAGAGAGAGAGAGAGAGAGAGAAGGAAAGCAAAGAGAGGGATAGAAGTGAAGAAGGAGAAGTGCAGATGGAGAAGAGCGAGGGATGGGGGAAGATGGGGCTGAGGAGCGCAGGGCCTGGGTGAGTTCACGTGGCACGTCTTGAGCGGAGTCGACAGACTTCTGTGCGCATTACCGCCCAACCGAACAACGCAAATGAGGTGCTCCCGCCCGCCCGCCCGCCCGCTCCTATTCCCATTGTCACAACGATCACGGGCGCCCTGTGAAACCCCTTCGACTGTAAACTACACTATTGATCGCTCCCAGCCACATCATCCAGCCATTACCTCCCAGCACGTCTCCAACAACTACCACAACACTTCAACAACAAGACATTTCTATAAACACTCCCAGGCTGGCCTTTTTTTATTTTAAGGCTGTTTGGAATTGCTTCTGCAGTGCTGGCATATCCCAAAGTTTTACAAAAAAACTGCTGATGATAAAAGTGTTAAGTTTACATATTTCTTGCCATAAATGGATTATTTAGGCTATGCAACCGCATTTCCCTCCCAGTTCCCTTCGTTAGAGCCAATCACTGTTTAATGTACAATCTAAAAGTTTATGAGGGATGGTTTCCACGGTTTCCGAGAGCGAGAGAGTAGAGGTGCCTATAGCCTGTGAGATTTCAGCAATATTAGTATAAGTTTATTGCAAGCCACACTGTGCAATATGGATCTAATAAACGTGGGTACGACATTAAGTTTGATGTATGTAGACTGTAGGATGATGAGACCTACTGAATTGGGTTTGGTGCCAGTGTCGTGTTGATCAGTGCATCATTTCAAGCTGCATTCTAATTGGTTGGTTGACAGACGCAGGTTGTAGAAGCAGTCACATTGTGAGATGGTCAATCTAAATTTCTGAATTTGGTGCCAGGCTATCTTTGGTCGTAAAACCTTGATAACGGGCATCTTCGAACCTCTCTCACAGTGTGGATATCGGAGATCGGCATGTTTCTTTCACGTTGCTCATCTTTTGTCTGCGACAGCCCAAAATTGCACGGTGTGTCAGAGAGAGGGGGAGAGGGCGAGGGTGCAGTGAAGGCTGTACACATCACAGGGGACACTTAAAGGATTACTTTCCAAACAAGGTTGGACAAGCAGGTGAGGTGTGTGTGGCCCCGTGTGAAGAAGATTAGAGAGGGTGTGAAGGCATGGGTGCACATGAGGGTGAGTGATCGATGACACACACACATACACACACACACACATTCTACCTGCGGGCATGTGTGGAACTCGGTCGCACAGAAGGTGGATAAGGTAATGTGTACGCATGCACTCAAGCACACACACACACACACTCACACAAACACACACAGATGTTTATGTATAAGTGAACTTACGATGGCTGGCATGTTCAATAGAAACCTTTTTATCTGTTAGAGAGAAATAGAAAGGAAAAACAACAAAAACAGAAGAAAAAATATATAAAATGGATGACACACCCAGTGCAAATGAATGACAAAATGATCTCCAGAATGAACTTAATGAGGATGCTGCCCGGCAGTCGGGTCTGACTCGAGACCGTTCTGACTCATACACACTTGAGCTGGGATAGAGTAGAAATGAAAAACAAAGAGAGAGGGAAGTGAAAAGAAAAGGGAAAGAAACTGACATTGAAGTAAAACAGCTGGAATAAATAAATAAATAAATGCCGTGGAGTAAAGCAGCGCTTCCAGGCCGCCGTGTCGCACGTTCATTATTCATGCCTCAATCTGAGACGGCCTCTCATGGCTCATCCTCCACGCTCCACTCCAGCTCCTCTTCCCAGCCGAGACCCCCCCGCCCCCCCTTACAGGAACACCAGCCAGAGCCCCCCCCCCCTCTTACAGGAACACCAGCCAGAGCCAGAGCCAGAGCCAGAGCCAGAGCCAGAGCCAGAGGCAGAGCCAGGTGGACTCCTACTGACGTTACATTACTGCAATAATGACTGCATGGATGAATAGGCAAATTTATAATGTGTTATATAATGTGATGTAATGTTTTACTTTATACTATTGGTAAAAAGTGTGACTGGGTGGTATGGTGACAATGTCAAATGAAAAGGATGTGTGCTTTGTTGTGTTTTTTTTTACAAAGTGTGGGCTAAAGGAGTGTGTGTGTGTGAGTGTGTGTGCATACGTGTGTGTGTGTGTGTGTGCGTTGAGTGTATGTGTGTGTGTGTGTGCGTACGTGTGTGTGTGTGTGCGTTGAGTGTATGTGTGTGTGTGTGTGTGCGTGCGTGCGTGCGTGTTGGGTGTATGCGCATCTCTCTCCCGCTGCATTCAGAGAGAGATTATGCGTTGCTGTCAGCTGCATTCTCGCTGGATCGGTGCGTGCTGCACATCCGCACGTCGGAGCGAATCTGCCTCACGCTGGGGTGCCCCCCCCCTCTTCTCTTCTCTCCTCACCCGGAGAGCTCCTTCATCCGCTCCTCCTCATCCTCCTCATGACTCGCTGCCTCCTGCTCATCCCCAAGCCCCCCCTAACCCTAACCCCCACGTCCACAAACACTCGTCTCTCTCCAGCCGCCGCGCTCGCTCGCTCTCTGTCCTGCTCCTCCATCTGTGCTGGAGAGAAGCAGCGTGACCCCTGACCTCTCGCTCTCTGGGCTCACTTTTCGTCAGGCTACGGGCAGCTGCAGCTGACAGTCC